>NW_003315891.1:921796-930965 GCF_000151265.4 Micromonas pusilla CCMP1545 | reverse complement strand
TCGCGGTCGCGCCGTCGCCGTCGCCGTCGCGCGATGACGACAGCCCGCCGAGACCGTGCGCGTCCCCGCCGCGCAGGCGCGCGCGCATCCTGTACCCGACCGGGAACGGCACCGGCGCGTCGTCTTCGAGATCGTCGTCGACGTCGTCGCTCCACCATAAGTGCGCGAACGGGGAGTAGTGCGCGCGCGTCGCGAGCTCGCCGAGGCTGACGATCTCCAGAGACGCGACGGTCGGCCGTCGGCGATCGGACGACAAACGCGGGTCGCGCCCGCGCCCGCGATGACGATGTCGACGCCTCGCGCGCGCGAACGCGAACGCCGCGGAGGACGCCGTGGACGCCATGGACGCGCGCACGTCCTCGACCTCGGGCGCGGGCGCGCGCGACGGGCGCCGCGTCGGCGTCGGTTTCGGTTTCGGCTTCGCCGCCGTCGTCGTCGCGCCGTTCAAAGTTTTTCGAGACGCCGCGCGAAGGGTCGTCCGACGCGTCGCCGGCGGCGGCTTCGCCGGGCTCGCGCGCGCCGACGCCGACGCCGACGCCGACGCCGACGCGGACGCCGACGCCGACGCGGACGCGACGCCGCGCGCGACGTCGATGCCCAACCCCGAGAGCGCGTCCTCGAGCCCGCGCCGCGCGCTCGGCGCGCGCCATCGCAGCGGCGACGCGCACCGTCTCGGCGGGCTGTCGTCATCGCGCGACGGCGACGGCGACGGCGCGACCGCGAACGCGAACTCGTCCTCGCGCGCGCCCGCCGACGGCGGCGACCGCGGCGGCGACGCGTTCTCCTTCCCGTCCGCGGCGGCGGCGCGCTCGAGCCCGCGCTCGCGCGACGCCTCGAGCATCTCGTCCAGCTCCTCGCGCCATCGCGCGTCGTCGTCGTCGTCGTCGTCGTCGTCGTCGTCGTCGCCGTCCTCGCCGAGGCTGGAGAGCGACACCGCGCCGGGGGATCGCGAGGGGGCCCACGCCGCCGCGAACCGCGGCGTCTCGTCGTCGCTGTCGCTGTCGTCGGAGTCGGACGACGACGACATCGTGCGCGCGTCGCAGTGCTCGCGTCCTGTCGTGGAACGTCAAATGAGTTTTTTGTCGTCCCCCTCGAGAAACTGTGAGCAGTTCCGCGTCGGTGCCCACTCATCACCCGGCCGCCGCGTCAGTGTTCCGTCCGCGGGCGCCGCGCACGCCGCGCGCTCTCGAACCTTCCTCCCTCTTCTTCGCGCGAAAAGAGGAAGAGCGCGATGAAGCTCCTGGAGGAGAGCTTCTCTTCGAAGGGCGGCGCCGGGCATCTCCGCGTCATCCCGGAGACGGGCGAGGACGTCTGGCAGATCTTCAACCTCGTCCGCGCGGGCGATCACGTCACCGCGTCCACGTTCCGCAAGGTGACGCGCGAGGCCAGCGGCGGGCTCGGAGCCGCGGAGTCCGAGCGCGTGCGCGTCAAGCTCCGCGTCCTCGTCGAGCTCGTGGAGTACGACGGCGACGGCGAGGCGATCCGCGTCAAGGGGCGCAACACGACGGAGAGTCCGCACGTCAAACTCGGCGCGTATCACACGCTGGATCTCGACGTGAATCGAACGATCAAAGTGGAGAAGGAGGCGTGGGACGTCGTCGACGTCGCGCGGCTCAGGGAGGCTGCGGATCCCGCCGCGAGCGCGGACGTCGCGGTGCTCCTGGTGACGGAGGGGCTCGCAAATCTGCAGGTGCGTTCTATACACTGGTCCCCGTACGACCGCGTCGGCGCGGTGAACGCCGATCCTTAAGGACTTTTCCCGGCGCATCCATCTCTCCGCCCACCGCTCGGTTTCAATCACCGCCCGCGTTGCCTTTCAACTCCGCTTCTGACGCCTTTCAACAGCTCGTGGGCGGCGCGACGACGACGCACCGCGCGAAGATCGAAAAGTCCATGCCGCGGAAGCGAGGGCTCGCGTCCATGGGGTACGAGAAAGCGCTGGAGACATTCCACAAAAACGTCCTCGCCGCGGTGTTGCGGCACGTGGACTTCGCGAAGATTAAGTGTCTCGTCGTCGCGGGGCCGGGGTTCGAGAAGGAGACGTTCGCGCGGTACGTCGACGCGGAGTGTTCGCGGCTGGCGACGAACGCCGGCGGCGGCGGCGGCGGCGCGGGGGGTCGGGGGGACGACGGCGCCGCGTTGCGAGCGCTGGCGGAGAACAAGTCGCGTCTCTTGCTCGTGCACGCGTCCACGGCGTTCAAGGGCGCGGTGCGCGAGGTTTTAGAGGACCCGAGCGTGATGGCTCGCGTCAAGGACACGAAAGCCGCGACGGAGGTTCGCGGACGCCGACGAGACTGCTCCCCGTACGACCGCGTTCGCGTGGTGCACGCCGTTCCTTTAGGACTTTCCCCGTCGTCACTCTTCACCCGCGCTTCCCTTTCAACGTTTGACCGGTAAGACGGTCGACTGACCGATCGCTTCACCCCACAGGTTCGCGCGTTGAACGATTTCTTCGAGACGCTCGCGAGCGCGCCGGAGCGCGCGTTTTACGGCCCCGCGCACGTCTTCGCCGCGCACGAGATGTGCGCGATCGACAAACTGCTCATCACGGACGCGCTGTTGCGCGACGCGAACGCGGCGGCGAGGAGGCGGTGGGTGACGCTGGTGGAGGAGGTGAACGGCGGCGGAGGGACGGCGTTGATTTTTTCGTCGCAGCACGAGTCCGGGAGGCAGCTCGGGGAGCTCACCGGCGTCGCCGCGACGTTGAGGTTTCCGTTGCCGGACCTCGCGGACGCGGAGCTGCCGCCGGTGGAGTTTTAGGGTGCGGTGTGCGGACGGAGGGACCTGACGCGGGGGTTCGTGGACGTCGTTCTTCTTATTAGTCTAGTAGCGTTGTAGACGTCGTCTCGAGCAGAGAAACTCTCAAAAGACCGTCCGCCTGCCAAAAAGTTTACTGAACCGACGCGACGGGACATCTTACATCGTCGTTCGGGTCAGAACCTGCCGCGCCGCCCGCGATGAGCCGCACGATTTCGCCTCCGCACGCGGAGCATCCTTCCATCGCGGCGGACTATCCATACCCTTGGGTCGTCTTCGAGCGTCCGACGTCCGAGGTGAGTCATCGCGCGACCCGTCTCGTCGCCGTTCGAGATGTCTCGTCTCTCGGACGTTTCGCCTTCCGTTCGACGACATCTCAACATCTCGTTCCACACTCGCCCCCGACGTAGATACACGTGCTCGGAGTGAATCACACGGATCCTGGAAGCGCGGTCGCGGCGCAGGAGTTGATCTTACGCGAGAAGCCTGACGTCGTCGTCGTCGAGCTGGACCTGAAGCGCTTCGAAATGATGATGTTCGTGGAATCCATGGATAGTGAAGACGTACGACGCATGTGGAGCTACGTGGACAACAAAGCAGGCAGCACCTCAGGCGCGTTTAAGTCGTTCTCGAAGGCGTTACTCACGAGTGATAGCCCCTTCGATCTACTGATGCATCTGCTCATGAGTCTGGCGTTCAATGCGATCCGGATCAAACTAGCGATCGCCGGAGGAGGCGCCGTGGTTGACGGAGAAGAGTTCGTAGCGGCAGTCCGAGCGGCGCTCGAAGTCGGCGCCGACGTCCACCTGGGCGACCGCGACATAAGTACCACCGTGAGCAGGTTCTTGGCGCGGTTCGAGAGAGGCAGCGTCCTTCACGACAAAGTCGTCGCCGACGCGAGAGCGCTGGCGAAGGAGCAAGGGAAATCGTTGCCCTCGTCGGGGTTCTGGTTCTGGTTCGATCCGCGAGAGTGGCTCGCGACAGCCGCGAAAGTCTTTGCCGTAGGTCCAACCGCCGCGTACGATTCGATTCGGAAAGCTTTATACGATGGGTACGTAGAGTTCGTATCAGAGGAGTCTGGATTCACCCGCGAAGAAGCCCAGGGCGTGTGCGACGCCTTTGCGAAAGCGTGGAAAGGGTCGGACATCACCGTGGATGAATACGTTATTCTTCACCGGTTCAATCGCGCGGTCGACAATAATGTCATTGCGCTATGCTGCTCCGATGATACGAACGAGGAGAAAGCCTTACCGTACACAGAATGGGACGACGATCTGGGCGTCCACGTGCCCGATGGGCTGTGAGTTTTGGTCTTTTGACGAGACGATACTTGAAGAGCGCGACCAGATACTCGCGCACTCGATTGACCTCGCCGCACAGGACATTAGGGGTCACAGAAAGGTGGTCGCGATAGTCGGTGCCGCTCACGTTCCAGGCATTAAACGCTGGTGGGATCATATGTATCACGCTCCCGACGAATCGACTTTTGAAGCTCGTATGACCGAATCGTGCAGGAGAGTCGACGACTACGTGCAACCCGTGCCGCTTGACGTCAAGCCGGCAGCCGGGGCGATCGAGCACGTCGGCCCTGTCGCCGTCGCCGGCGCCTTGCTCTTCGGCGGCGCGCGTTCGCTCGGCGTTCGCCCTCGCACCGTCGCCGCGGGTGTTGGAGCGACCGCCGCTGTCGTCGCGGGCGTCGGCGCGATGGGCGTGCATTACCTCGTGAACGGTCTGCAACGAGCCGTTCACGTCACCGAGCGCGCAGCGGAAAAAGCGCGAGAGTCGAACGCGATTCCCCCAAGGGCGACTCACGCGCAGAGCTTGATCGAAATCATCAAGGCGCAGCAGGAGGCACCAGGTCGTTCGCCTTTTACAAAAGGTGTTCTATCTAGTGAAGTCCCTGAGGGTCAACGTCCGCTACAAAGTAAGGGGTTTTACGGGGACCCCGAGGGCGCCGCCGCGCCGCCGCCGCCGCTGCCTCGACCGAAGGGACCCGGAGAGAGCTTCAAGAGCCCTGCCGCGCCTTTGGAAGCGCCCATCGTCTCCAAATTCAAATCCATGCTGCCGAAGTGATGATGAATCCTAGAGTAGTCTATCTTATCGTACTGTAACCATTCACGGAGGTATATCACAGCGTATCGTGGACGTCGTTCTTCTTAGTCTAGCGTTAAACGTCGTCTCTATGGACTCTTCGGGTAGCGCAGTCCTTCCGCGCTCCCCGGCAACTCGTTGTCGTCGTCGTCCGTCGTCGTTCTCTACCCCGTCGCGTCGTCGTCGTCGCAGTCTCACTATCGCACGCTATAAGATGACGATCGGCTCGCCCGCGGTGGACTGCAAGCTCCGCCTTCGTCGCCCTCCGCCTCCGCCCGCGCCTCAGCCCCCCCCGCCTCTTCCGCCGTCGCCGTCGTCGTCTATGACGACGACGTCCGCGGCCGCGTCTTTCCCTCATCGTCCTCCGGTCGTCCTTCTTCTCCGCGCGAGGGACGAGACGTCGACGTCGTCGCCCCTGACCTCGATCCCTCGGATCTCGCGCCGGTCGATCTGCCGCGTCACGACGAGCTCGATCGACGCCGCCGGACCCGCGCCGCCGCCGCCGCCGCCGTCGTCGTCGTCGTCGCTGTCGTCCGGCTCGTTCGTGAGGTCGACGAGGGGCACCGCCGCGGTCATCCTTCCCGACACGCCGCCGCCTCTTCCGCCGCCGCCGCCGCCGCCGCTCGAGGACGCTTGCCCGACGGCGACGGACTTCCTGGCGATCTGCGGCGAGCGTCCTTCCCCCGCCGCCGCGCCGCCGCCGCCGCCGCCGCCGGTCGCGCCCTCCCCGCCCTCGGACGCCTCCGACTTCGTGGCCAGCGACCGCGCGATCTCCGCGATCGACGGCTCCAACTCGCCTTCTTTCAACCCCATCTTTCGCGCGATCTCCGCGATCGACGACGACGGCTCCGACGCCGACGCCGACGCCGACCCGGACGGCTCGGACGCGCGTCGCTCCGCCTCGACGACGACGTCAGGGCCGTTCTATACAAGCGAAAGTCGGGGTGGAGTTGAAAGGCGTCAGTTGGAGTTGAAAGGCGCCGAGGGCGGGTATTGAAAGGGAGGGGTGGGCGGAGAGATGCGACGGGCAAAGTCCTTAAGGATCGGCGTCCACATCGCCAACGCGGTCGTATGGGGACCAGTGTATAGAACGCACCTCAGATCCGTCTCTCTCCTTCGCCCCTCCTCCTCCCGTCGCCGCCGTCGCCGTCGCCGCCGTCGCCGTCGCCGTCGCCGCCTTCGCCTTCGCCGTCGCCGTCGCCGCTATCCCCTCCACGCGCGGGCATCGCTCCCCCGACACGAGCGGCGTGAACCCGCGTCGAAGCAGCAGCGCGCAGTACGTCTCCGCGGTCATCAGGACGTTCCCGAGCTTCGCGGGCGCGAGGGTCCGCGGGCGACCGCGCGTCTCCGCGGCCGTCGACGTCTTCGCGCGCTTCGTCTTCTCCCGCGCCGTCGCCGTCGCCGTCGCCGTCGCGGCGTTCGCGGCGGCGGCGTCGGACCGCTTCGAGCCCGACTTCGCGGCGGGCGCGACGGGCCGCGAGGGAGGCGCGAGGCCGCCGAGGTCGGACGACGACCGATGCGTCGGATCGCCGCCTCCGCGACCGATGCCCGCCCCGCCGCCGCCGGCGTTCACCCCGGTGGACATCCCGCGCGTGACACCGCTCCGTACCATGCTGCCCCCTCCCTTCGTCTTCGCGGGCATGCGACGGGGGGGGGTCGCCGCGCTCGTGCCCCGCCGCGGCGCGGTCGGCGACTATGACGGGACCGTCCATGAGTCGGATTCAGTTTTTCTGTTCGCGCGCGAATCGCGCGACGAGCGTTTATTTCTTCTCGGACGCCGCGACACTCGTCGCCGCCCCCGCGCGCACGCCGCGCGCCGCGATGTCCACGACGAACCGCCTGAACGTCGTCCCGACCGTGACCGTCCTCGCGGTCGTCGTGGCTCGGCTCACCGCGGCGCGGCGAGGCCAAAAGCTCCTGAAGCGCAAGTCCGACGCGCTCGCCCTCCGACGCCGACAGATCCTACGACGCGTCGGAGACGTCCAGCGCGAGATGGTCGCCGCGACGAGGGACGCGCACTTCGCGCTGACGAGGGCGAAGTACGCCGCGGGGGAGAAGATCACGTCCGTGATCCTCGTCGCGACGGACCGAGCGAGCGCGCGCGTGCGCGTTCGCGCGGAGAACATCGCGGGGGTCGAGGTCCGCGCGTTGGACGAGTTTCACAAAGACGTCCGACGCCGCGGCGGCGCCGATCTCATCGGCCTCGAGCGCGGCGGCCTCGAGCTCGCGCGCGCTCGCGTCAAGTTCTCGCGCGCGCTGAGCCTCTCGATCGAGCTCGCGTCGCTTCGCGCCGCGTTCGCGACGATCGACGCCGCGATCGACGCGACGAACCGCAGGGTCAACGCGTTGGAACGTGTCGTCGCGCCGAGGCTTGAGAGCACGGAGGCGTACGTGCGGGGGGAGCTTGACGAGTTGGAGCGCGAGGAGTTTTACCGGCTGAAGATGGTGAAAGCGAAGAAGAAGAGGGAGGAAGAGCGAGTGGGGGCGGGGCGGAGAGAGAGAGAGCGGCGGCCGCCGGGGGGGGAGGAGGAGGAGGACGGCGGCCGCGGTGAGCGCTTTTAAATTCGAGAACAGCAGAACGACTGCGTGGAAGAAATCGAGGCTCCGCTCCGCTCGCCCTCTGCTCTTCTTTCAAACGCCCCCGCGCGCGCCGCCCGCCGCCGCCCGCTCTTCCGGCTCCGTCGTTCGCTCGCTCGTCATGCCCAAGGCGTACGTGGTCGAGAGAGCCCCGAACGCGCGCGCGTCGTGCAAGGGCGTCTGCGGGATGAAGTTCGAGAAGGACGTCCTGCGCTTCTGCGGGAAGAGCGGCAAGCGCCAGAGCCCGGCGTGGACGCACCTCTCGTGCGCGCCCGCCGCGACGTTCGACGCCGCGATCGCGACGTGCGGCGACCTGGGTTCGATCCCCGGCGTGAAAGAGCTCGAGATCGAGGACACGATGCGGCGCGCGCGCGAAAACGCGAGGAAGCGCGAGGAGCGGCTCGCGGCGAGAAGGAGCCCGCCCGCGTGAGGCGCGAGGCGAGAGAGACGACTCAAGTGGACAGGACGGGACTTGAAGAGAAAAGACGGAAGGACGAAAGAAGGGTTTCGACGGAAGAAGAGAGAAGATGGACGACGACGACGACGACGACGCGAAGACGTCACGAGCGCGCAGCGCGCGAACGACGCGCGCGATGAACGACCGCAGTACGTGTACGCATAAACATACGCATCACCAGTCTACGAGCACCAATCTATCAGCGCCTCGCACGCTTTGCACGCGTCTACGGCGAGAGACGCGTCCTTCGAGCCCCGTAACCTTCTCCTCTCCGCGCCCGCGTCCGCGAAGTTGACTCGCCTCTCGGCCACCACGCCCATCGCGGCCTCGACGTCCGCGCACGCGGCCTGGACTCTGTTGAACAGCCGCCGCGGCATCGCGGGCATCATGCGTTTGAGGACCGCCGCCGTCGGAGACGCGGCGTTTTCTTTCTTCGCGTCGTCGTCCTTCTCGAAGTGAAAATGCAAGCTCACGCCGCCGCCGGCGGCAGCCTTCTTCCCATCGCCCGAATCGATCGGCGCGCTCCCGGTCTCGACGACGATCTCCAAGATCTCCCTCATCAGCGCGTGCGCGCCCGCGGACGCCTTCTCCGGCCACGACTCGATCCCGCTCGAAATCCGTCTGAGGGTCGTTCCATACGAAGCGAAGTCGGGGTGGAGTTGAAAGGCGTCAGAAGCGGAGTTGAAAGGCAGGCGTCGAGGGCGGGGATTGAAAGCGAGGGAATGGGCGTAGAGAGACGCCGGGAAAAGTCCTTAAGGATCGGCGTTCACCACGCCGACGCGGTCGTATGGGAACCAGTGTAAATATGAACGCACCTCAACTGCCGCGCCCAATCCGACGGCAGCACCGTCGGGATTCGATCCGGGTGCGGCGGCTCCGGGCCGCCGAGCGTCCGCTCGCGCCGCGCGTTCTCCTCTCTCCGGACCACGATCGCGGCCACGATCGCGGCGTCCTTGCACAGCTCGCGCGGTCGGCGACCGGAGAGGTCGGGCGCGTCGAACGGCGGCGTCGGCGACGGCTTCGCGCGCGCGAACCGCGGCGGCGGCGGCGGCGGCGGCGCGCGGCGAAACAATGCTGGTGGAGTTGAAAGGCGTCAGAAGCTGAGTTGAATGGCGTCGTGGGCGGGGATTGAAAGCGAGGGGTGGGCGGAGAGACACGCCGGGAGAGAAAGCCCTTAAGGATCGGCGTTCACCACGCCGACGCGGTCGTATGGGAACCAGTGTAAATATGAACGCACCTTCCAACGCGCGCGCGAACGTTTTTCGCCGCTCGTCGTCCCTCCCGCGC
>NW_003315891.1:903097-921696 GCF_000151265.4 Micromonas pusilla CCMP1545 | reverse complement strand
GCCCCATGTCGTCCACGCGTCCGCTCCGCGCGCCGTGCGTCAGAAGCAGCTCGACGACGTCGAGATGCCCGCCGAGACACGCGCGGTGCAGCGGCGTCGCGCCGCCGCCGTCGCCGGCGTCGACGGCGGCGCCGCGACGCAACAACACGCCGACGCATTCCGCGTGACCGTTGGCGGACGCGAGCGCCAGCGGCGTCGTCATCGCGTGGTCGCGCTGGTCGACGGCCTCGCCGTTCTCGACGCGCGCGCGAACGGCGTCCGCGTCGCCGCGCGAGGCGTCTTCGTGGATGTTCCCGCCGCGCGCGGCGCCGCCGGCGCCTTCGAACACGCGGCCGCCGCGCCAGTAGTACCCGGGAGGCGTAGCGTCTTCCCCGCGCGGCATCTCGCCCTTATTCGCCGCGCTAGCGCTGCTATCGTCCTTCTTCTTCTTCTCCGCGTCGCGGCGTCCTATGCGCGCCGCGCACGCGCACTTCTCGCGCCTTCTCCCGCACGCGCACACGCCGCCGCCCCCGCTCGCATGAAAATCCTTCATCTCCGGCGGGGGGTACTCGAACGGCGCCTCGTACGGCGGCGGTTTCGCCGCGCCCTTAACGCACAGCTTCCCGCCGTTTCGTCGGTTCTCGTCGTCGGGGACCCCGAACGGTTTCGGTTTCGGCGTCGCGTCCGACAAGAGCGCGATGAGCGGCGACAGCTGCGTCTTCCACGACACGTCCAACGCGGTGCGTCCTCGCGCGTCCTTCGCGGAGGCGTCCGCGCCGCGCCGTAACAGCGCGCGCGCGAGCGTCACGTGCCCGCGCTCGCTCGCGACGTGCAGCGGCGTCGAACCGAGCTCATCTCTCGCGTTCACGTCGCACCCGCCGCGACGTAACGCGTCGATCGTGGCGGTTATCACCGCGCGGCGTTCGACGGCTTCGGCGCGCTTATCGCCCTCGTCCTCCTCAGGGTCGTTCCATACGAGCGAAAGTCGGGGTGGAGTTGAAAGGCGTCAGTTGGAGTTGAAAGGCGCCGAGGGCGGGTATTCAAAGGGAGGGGTGGGCGGAGAGACACGCCGGCGAAAGTCCTTAAGGATCGGCGTCCACATCGCCAACGCGGTCGTATGGGGACCAGTGTATAGAACGCACCTCCTCGCCGACGCCGCCGCCGGCGTTGAGCATCGCCGCGTGGTGCAGCGCCGTGCGTTCGTTTATGTCCCTCGCGTTCGGCGCCGCGCCGCCGTCGAATAACGCCGCGACGACGTCGACGTGCCTGCGGAGAGAAGTGCGAGGGAAGAAGGGGGACCGAGGAGGGTGAGTCGATTCGTTCGTTCGTTCGTTCTTCCCGGACTGTGAGTTATCATTTTTGTCCTTCTCGCGAGAAAAAGCCGTTACGAATCCATCCGACGTCCGAGAGGCGCGCACCCCTCCGCGGCGGCGAGCATGAGACACGTCTGCGCTAAGAAATCGCCCTGGTCCGGATGCTCCCCCCGCGAGAGCCTCCGCGCGACCGCGCTCGCGTCGCCCGCCTTCGCGGCGTCGTGCATCGTCCGCCCGCGCGTCCCCCCCGCGGCGAACTCCACCGCGCCTCCGACCCAGAATCTGCGCCCCGCGCCCGCTCCCGGGATCGCGTCCGCGCCGCGGCCGCACAGACCGAGCTTCGCCTTCGCCTCGAGCTCCCAGCGCTTCTCGACCGCTCGGCGGCGGTCGTAGTCCGCGAACGGCGCGAGCGATTCCAGCGACGGGACCGCCGCGTCCTCGCGCCCGAGCCTCGCGCCGAGGTGCTCCGCTTCCGCGGGATGCCGCGGAGGCGTCGGCGCGTCCGACGAGCGCGTCGCGCGTCGTCGTCGTCGTATCGGGCCCTCCCCGACCTCGTCCTCCCCGGGCGGGCACGAGCACAGGCCGACGCTTCGGCCGCACGTCGCGCAACTCATCGTTCCCGTCGTCGCGCGTCTCGAGAACTGGTGTTCGACCGAGATGCTCGCGAATCACCGACCGAAGACCGAGGAATCCTGTCTCTTCCCTTACTGTTTGCTCATACGCGAGTACGATGAAACAGTACTACATACAGGGCGTTGGCGCGCGGCGCGCATCACACTTTCACCTCGCAAGCGACAAAAGCCGTAGCCGCTGCCTTCGCTCGCCCTTTACCGACGACACCGGGTGCCGCGTTAGCTCGCTCGGACACGATGGTGCGTCTCTCGAACACGCTCGCCGCCGCCGCGCGCGCGCGCGTCGCGCGCGCGCGGCACCGTCGCGCCGCCGCGGCGTCGTTTCCGTCGCGAAATCTCGCGCATCGCGCGCGCTTAGGGTTTTTCTCCGCGGACGCGTCGACCGGGAACGCGACGCGCGACGCCCCGCGCGTCGATTCCGACGCGATGTCTCGCGCCGTCGTCGTCGTCGAGGCCCTCCTCGACGCGACGCGACGCGCGGCGTCGCGGAATCGACGACGACGTCGCATCGCGCGCGCGATCCCCTCGCGGCGGGGATTCATCCCATCCTTCGTTTGACCTGAGCCTCGCTCGCGAGGCTCGCGTCGCCCGTCGTCGTCCCGCGCGCGCGTCTCCCTCCCTCCGTCCGTCGACCCCTTCCCCCTCGCTGACCCTCCCCGCCCCCTTCCCCTCCCGTCCGCAGCCGAAGCAAATCCACGAGATCAAGGACTTCCTCCTCACCGCGCGCCGCAAGGACGCGAAGAGCGTGAAGATCAAGAAGACGGGCGGAAAGACGAAGTTCAAGGTTCGGTGCAGCAAGTACCTGTACACGCTCGTCGTGTCGGACGGCGACAAGGCGGACAAGCTGAAGCAGTCCCTTCCCCCCGGGCTCCAGGTCCAGGCGATCTAAGCGATCCGTTTGGTCGGGACGACCGTGGATCGCGTTGGACGGCGGAGTGATGTTGCAACAGTGGGGTTTGGACGGAACGGAGCGCGCGCGGATGGAGGGATTCGCGTCGCGCCGGTAGTCGGCCGCGCCTCGGCGGTCTACTAGAGACCGCCGAGGCTCCGTCGGCGGAGGGCGCGCGCGTCGGCGGGTTTCGCGCGCGCGCGACGTTCTTGGAGGGTGTTTTTTTTTTCGCGTTGTGAGGGATGATTAACCTTTACGCGCTGATGAGACGCGTCTCGTCTCGCCTTTCGCCTCTCTCCCGCGCGCTCGAACGCGAACGTGTTTTCTCAACAACACTCTGCGGCGTGTCAAATCTATTTCGCGCGTCGTCGATCAGTGTCGCGACGCGCGCGGTCTGACGTCGTCCACGATGGGCGGCGGCGACGTGTGGAACGCCCTGCGCGGGCAGGTCGTGCACACGGGGAAGCACGCGGAGGTGTGGGAGAACATGGACAAGTTCGACCGCGGCCGACGCGAGGCCGCGGACGCGGCCGCGCGAGGAGGAGGAGATCGAGGATCCGATCGAGGAGGAAGAGAGGGAGGAGGATCCGCATCCGCCGATGGGAACGTCGGCGGGTACAGGAAAGTCCGCGGCCCGGACGGGCAGATGATGTCCGGGGCGCAGATGAGGAACGCGCGGAACGCGGAGGGGACCGTCGACTGGAAGTGCGTCGCGTCGCGCTCGCTCGCCCGCCCCCATGTTTCCGACGCGTCGTCGCGATTCTTCGTTCGTTCGCGTCGGATCTCATCTCGTCACCGTCGCCATCCTTCCGTCCTTCGCGCCCGCGCCCTCCGTCCGCTCCCTCGCGTCTCGACGTCCGATCGCTCCCGTCGACGCCCCTCCGCGCCGCGATCTGACCGCCGGCGTCGTCTCGTCTCGTCTCGTCTCGTCTCGTCGCGTCGCGTCGCGTCGCCGCAGGGAAAAGTTCAGCAACGACACGCGCTTCTCGAGCGCGATCGGGTCGACGCGCTCGAAGAAGGACAAAGTCGTGGACATCGACAAGATGGCCGCGGCGGCGAAGGCGTACGCCGCGGCGCAGCGCGCGAAGGCGGAGGCGGAGGGATGCGGCGGCGGGGACGGCGGCGAGGACGCCGGCGGTCGCGGCGACGTCGCCGCGGGCGAGAAGAGGAAGAGGGACGGCGGCGACGACGGACGCGAGCGCGCGACGATCATGACGACGACGAATTCGACGATTTTGACGGACGCCTCGGGCGCGACGGAGGACCGACCGCCGTTCGCGCTCAAGCCGGACGACCCCGCGCTCCTGAAGCGCGTGCAGAAGGTGGCGGAGTTCGTCGTGAAGAACGGTAAGAAGTTCGAGGACGTCACGCGCGAGAAGCAGCGGGACAACCGCGTCGAGTTTTCGTTCCTGTGGCCAGGCGGCGAAGGCGTGGACTACTACGCGTGGCTGAAGCACTGCCTGAAGAACGGGATGAACCCGGAGACGCCTCCCGGGGTGGAGGGCGGCGGCGGGTTCGACGCCGCGAAGCTCGCGGAGGCGGCGAGGCGCATCGCGGAGGCCGCCGCGGCGACGGAGAGCGGCGGCGGTCGAAACGCCGCGCAGGCGGCCGTTACGAACGCGAACGTCGACGACGACGCGAAGAGGGCGTCTGCCGCGAAGACGAAGACGAAGACGTCCGCCGTCGTCGCCGCCGCCGCCGCCGCCGCCCCGGTCCCGGTCGTCGCGAAGGTGGGCGCGTGGCAGGCGGTGAAAGACGCCGAGGGGAAGACGTACTACTGGAACAAGGACACGGGCGCGACGACGTGGGACCCTCCGCCGGGGTTCTTGTGACCGACCGACGCGACGGATGCGACGGACGCGACGGACGCGTCTCCGGTGATGAAGCATGAATATTTAACAACTTTGGCGATGCCGAATTCGTTCTTCTAGAGTATAAGTTAGTCCCTTGGCTCGGCCCCGTCTTTCTCTCCTCTCTTCTCTCGCGCGTCGCGTCACGCGGCCACGGACTGGAGAATCTTGAAAAAGTACGTCGTCTCCAGCGCGCCGTCCTCCGCGAGGTCCGTGCAGTGCACCGCGTTTCTCACCTTGTCGAACCCGAACCTCGCGCGCAGCGACTCCGGGCGGAGCGCCCTCGCGATCTCCGGATCCGCGGGACCCGCCTTCTCGCGAAACGCCGTCACCGCGTCCGCCGCGCCGTCGCTCGCCGCCACCTCCAGCGCGCAAAACGCCCCGGACGTGAGCTCGTCCACCATCGCGTTGTACTCTGGCACCGCGCCCTTGTACACCTCTAAAAACTCCGACGCGTTTGCGCGATCGAGGGTAAACGTCTGCATCCCGGTCACCGCGAACCCGCCCTCGAGGACGCCGTCCACGATCAACCCCAGGTTCGCCATCGCGTGCGGCTTCACGATGCACAGCGACGTGTTCTCAAACTTCGCCGCGGACGGCAGCGCGAAGAACGTCGCGCACTGCGTCTCCGCGTCAGACTCCGAGGACGACGCGACGCACGCGTCGCCGAAAGCGCCGTGCAGCGTGGACGGGTCGGTCGATCCCTGTAAAGCGACGACGTCGGGGTGGAGTTGAAAGGCGTCAGAAGCGGAGTTGAAAGACGTCGAGGGCGGGGATTGAAAGCAGCGAGGGACCCTGGGCGGAGAGATTCGCCGGCAAAAGCCCTTAAGGATCGGCGTTCACCACGCCGACGCGGTCGTATGGGGACCGGTGTAGATATGAACGCGCCTTCTCGCCGTTGAGCGCGGCGAACTTCGCCACCGCGTCCTCGCTCACGAGCGCGATCCCCACGCACGCGCCCGCGCACGCGTCGTTCACGAGCGCGCGGTCGTTCCGGTCGCCGAACATCCGCTCCGCGTCCGCGCGCTGCATCGTCGCCATCTTGCACTCCGCGACGACGAACCCGCTCGCGACGGCGGCGTGGATTATTTTCCCCGCCGATCGGATCGCGTTCGGCTTGACGAGCGCGAAGACGCGCTGGCGCGCGGACGCGAACGCGCGCTCCGTGTGCGCGTCGCCGTACTCGACCACCTTCAGCTGCCTGGAGTACACCGTGATCGTCGCGCCGAGGAAGAAATCCTTGGTCGTGATCGAGGGCACGCGCGTCTTCTTTAAAAACGAGCGGCGGTTTTTGATGTCGTACATCTCGACGGACGAGTCCGCGGCCCAGAAGAGGAGCTGGTACCGGAACGTCAGCCCCGCGTGCGGGTCGAGGTACTCCACGATGAAGGAGTAGCGCTCGCTGTCGGTCTGGTGTGGGGGGGGGCGCGATGGTGGGGCAGAGGGGGAGGATGGGTTGAGGTGAGAATTCGCGGGTCCGGCGTTCGAACGCGTCGGCATCGCTCGCGACGCGGGGCGACGCGAGCCGAGGTCGGGCGAGGACGTCGCGCGGGGAATATCGACGCGGATCGAGCGTCAGCGTTCGTCGCCCCCGCGCGATACCCCGCGGAGGACGCGCGACGCGGCCGTCGTCGACGCGCGCGGGACGCGAGGGGGGGGGGGCGGAAACCCGGTCGCGTCCCGAAATGGGAGCGAGATGGGTGGCGCGATACGTCCCCCCGGGTCCCTCCCTCCCTCCCGCGCGCGACGGGTCGGGGACGAGGACGCACCGTCATCGCGTCCGACGTCGTTCGATGCGTCACGCGATAGGTGTCGTCGAGGCCGCCGCTCGAGACGCGTGCGTGGGGCGCGGCTCGTCTCTGACCGCGCGCGCCTCCGTCGAGGGGGCCTTAAGGATGACCGGGGGCAAACGGCCTTCTCTGAGGGTCGTTCCATACGAAAATAGTTCACCGGTCAGTTGAAAGGGGACACGATCAAGTGTTGAAACCGAGCGATGGGTAAAAAACTTTTATAGAACGCACCTGGCTCGATCTCGCTCTCGCGGACTCGCGCCCGCTGATGAGCTGTCCCCGCGCGGCGGGATCCGAGGCCTCACTCTCGCGCGCCCGCGCCGCGCCGCGACGATGTGCGTCGCGTTCCTGTTCCTCGGCGACCCCGACCCCGATGAGGACGCGCTCAAGAGCCCGTACGTGTTCGTCCTCGCCGTGAACCGCGACGAGAGCTACGAGAGGTGCGCGACGACGCGACGCGACGACGCGCGGCGGCGTCGACGACGATCGTTGACAGCGAGGAAAAATCCAGTCGATCGATCGGACCGTCCGTCCGACTCACGCTCCTCCTCCCTTCCCCTCCCCTCCCCTCTCTCCTCCTCCGCAGGCCGACGCAGCAGATGCACTTCTGGCCCGACCGCGCGGACGTCCTCGCCGGCCGCGACGAGGACGCGAAGGGGACGTGGATGGGCATCACGAGGACCGGGCGCGTCGCCGTGGTGACCAACTATCACGAGGAGACGCCGCGGCATCCTCCGGGGACGTCGCCGTCGCGCGGGGAGCTGCCCGTGAAGTTCCTCGACGGCGACGACGCCCCGCTCGACTTTCTGCGCGCGCTGGCGGAGGATGGCGGCGTCGTCGAGAAGTACAACGGGTTCTCGCTCATCGTGGGCGACGCGAGGACGGGCGAGTTCGCGTGCCTCTCCAACCGCGGCGACGACGCCGGGACGGCGACGCCGCTCGCCGCGAAGCAATCCGCGGAGTGCTCGGACGAGGACGTCGGCGGGGCGATCTACGGCCTCTCGAACGCCGCGCTGGACGCGCCGTGGCCGAAGACTAAAAACGGGAAGAAGGCGATGGAGGAGGAGATGGCGCGAGTGAACCGCGCCTGGCACGTCTTCGGGGCAAAGTCCGAGGTGCGACTCCCGTTCGCTCGTTATCCACCACACGTTATGCCACGTCATCGAATCTGATCACACACTGACCAATCGCATCCCGCCCCCCGCATGGTTTCAGTGGTCCGTGGTGAGCCCGACGGTGTTGCTTCGCGACGTGTTGGGAAACCACGCGGAGTTCGATCGGTGGGACGTCGAAAAGGACGGCGAGCCTCCCGCGATGGAGGCGTCGCCGTCGCCGTTCGTGCGGCCGGGCGAGAACGCCAAGTGGGGCACGCGCACGAGCACGTTCTACGCGGTCATGCGGAGTCGGAACATAGACGAGAGGCACGGGGTGGAGACGGGCGACGGCGACGACGACGACGACGACGGCGGCGACGGGTACGGGCACGAGGTGAAAGCGCTCGAGTGGACGCTCGATCACGACAAGAAGGAGTGGAAGGACGAGTTCTACGCGTTCCTCACGTCGCCGACGTCGGAGCGCGACGTGGAGAAGGAAGGATGATCTGATGACGCGCGGCGTCATCGCGGCGGCGCGTCGCGCCGGTCGTCGCCGGCGGGTCGTTCATCGACTTTTACTTAGTAGTAAAATGCGGTCGCAGTACTGAACGTGTTCGCTCGCGTCGGAACGTCGCGACGACTCGTCTGTTCTGTTCGTTCACACCGTCCCCGACCTCTTTTCGTCGTCGTCCAACGCGATCGTCTCTTCCAACACTCTCTTCCGCAAGATCAACATCAGCCGATCCAACGCCTCGTCCTCTCGCACTTGCAGCTCCGCGGCGAGCACCGCGTCGCTGCCGCCGAGGTTGACCACGTCGCCGACGAAGATCGGCGCCGCGTCGGCGCCGCCGTCTCTCTTCCACGCCTCGAACCCCTCCAGCAGCTCCAACGCCTCGCCGTACCTTCCGTCGTGGAACAACAAAACGCCTAGGTCCCTGGCCTCGAACCCCACGCCGCCGTCGAGCGCGAGCAGCCGCTCGGTCGCCAGCGTCGCCATCGGGAGGTCCCCGAACGGCCGACCGGTGGGTTGGATGATGCCGACCACGCCGGCGGCGGTGTTCATGCGGTTCCCGGCCGCGTACGCCGCCGCCTCCACCGCGAGCAAAACCCCCGAGTCTCTGGCGTCGTCCCACTCCCACGGCCAGTACGCGCGCTTCAGCGCGCTGAGCTGCAGCCTCGTGGACATCAGCGGCGTGCACACGACCGCGTTCGACGGCCGCTCCTCGCTCTCGCGAATCACCCCCCACGGCGGCGACGGCGCCGTGACCCCCGCCGCGGAGTCCCGCGCGCCTTTGGGTCGAACGCACACGTCTACGCCCTCCGTCAAGACGCCTCTCTCGGCGAGACGCTCGACGCAGCCGATGTATATCGCCGCGAGCGTCGCGGGGATGCCGATCTTCTGCGCGACGACGTTGTGGAAGTACGTGCGGTACGGCGAGTACATCTCCCTCCAGCCTTTCGGCGCGCGGTATTGATTTTGCACGTAGAGATAGTCCTCGAGCGCGTCGATCACGTCGCGCGTCGTCGTCGTCCCCGCGGCGACGAGCGACTCGTAGTCGCGCTGCATGAACTCGTTCACGAGCTTATCCACGCGCTTGACGTACGCGTCGATGGGCAGCGGCACCGCGGTCCTCGATTTGAACGCGTCGTCCTCCATCGCGATGCACAGCGACGTGTGCACGACGTCCGCTTCGGCTTCTTCGGCGTCTTCTTCGGCGGAGGCGTCGCCGCGCTTCGATCCCGCCGCCGCGCTCGCGCCGCCGGCGACGTACGCGTCCATCAAGCCCGCGCGCGCGGCGCGTTGGAACGGCTCCCACGTCTCCTTCGCCGCGGAGGGCTTACCGAACGCGCCGTCGAGCTTGACCGCGACGCGCGCGACGGTCGTGTCCGCGTCTTCGTCCGTTATCTCGTCTCGGCGCGTTCCCTTGCGGCCCAGGAACTTCGGATCGTCGGGGGAGACGTTCTCCGCCTTGGCGCGCGCGCGCGTGGATCGCGTCCGACGCGAGGGAGCGGCGCTTCTCGACGCGACGCGCGAGGGCGTCGCGAACGCGCGGGGGGCAGCGAGCGCCGCCATCGGTGGAGAGGCGAGGCGTCGCGCGACGGGACGAAGTGACGACGACGAGAGACGACGCGCGAGGCGGACGGGAGCGCGGAAGCGGCTCGTCGTGGCAGTTTCAGCGGTGCGCAGCGGTCGATCACACGAGGGTCTGTGAACCGTCGTTTCCGCTCGACTCGACCGACCCCGCGCCGACTCGCCGAAACGTGATGCGTGAGCAGTCTCGAAAAACCAAAATCAAAATCACTCTCGTCGGCGCCCCTCTCCCCAACAGATCCCCGCCCCTCCTCCCGCGATGAAGATCGCCGTGGAGGGGTGCTGCCACGGCGAGCTCGACAAGATCTACGCCGCGATGAAACACCTGGAGCGCGCGGAGGGGATCGTCATCGACCTGCTGATATGCTGCGGCGATTTCCAAGCGATCCGGAACGTCGACGACGTCGAGTGCATGTCCGTGCCGAACAAGTACAAGGAGCTTGGGACGTTCCACTCGTACTACAGCGGCGCGAAAGTCGCGCCGTACCCGACGCTGTTCATCGGCGGGAACCACGAGGCGTCGAACTACCTCTGGGAGCTGTACCACGGAGGGTACGTCGCCCCGAACGTGTATTACATGGGGCACGCGGGGGTGATTAATTTCGGAGATTTGCGCGTCGGCGGACTCAGGTGCGTTCTATACAAACGTTTTTCACCCATCGCCCGGTTTCAACATTTGATCGCGCCCCCTTTCAACTGACCGGTGAACTTGTTTTGTATGGAACGACACTCAGCGGCATCTTCAAGGGCGGGGACTACAGGAAAGGGCACCACGAGCGCGCGCCGTACGCCGGACACGACGTGAAGACCGCGTACCACGTCCGCGAGTTCGACGTCCAGCGGCTCGCCATGCTGAAGGAGCACGTGGACGTCTTCCTGTCGCACGATTGGCCCAGAGGCGTCGCGCGGCACGGAGAGATGGACGACTTGATTCGCAAAAAGAAGTTTCTCGCCGACGAGCTCCGATCGAACACGTTGGGGTCGCCGCCCGGGGAGACGCTGCTTCACGCGCTCAAACCGTCGTATTGGTTCAGCGCGCATCTGCACGTCAAGTTCGCGGCGATGGTGCGTCACCACGGCGGCGGGGTCACGAAGTTTCTCGCGCTGGATAAGTGCCTGCCGCGTCGCGACTTCATGCAAATCGTGGACCTGCCGGAGAAAGACGCGAGCGGCGGATTTCGTCTCGACCCCGAGTGGCTGTCGATCGTGAAAGCGAACCATTTGGCGCAGTCGCTGACGACTCGACCCGCGGGAAAGGTCGTGAGCGGGGAAGGGGAAGCGAGACGGTTCGTGGAGGAGCGGTTGCGACGTCGCGCGGCGGCGGCGGCGGCGGGGGAGGGCGGGGAGGGCGGGGAGGACGCGGCCGCCGGTAGCGTCGCCGCGCCCCCTCGGTTCGTTCCCACCGCGCCCGCGCACGACCCCGCGACGGAGAAACGGCGCGCCGGACAGGGCCGCGCGCCCGTTGGGGTCGTCCGGAACCCGCAAACGGTCGAACTCTTGGAGTTACTCGAGTTGGAGTTTACCCTCGACGCCTCGGGCGGCGGCGGCGGCGGAGGAGGAGGAGGAGGAGGAGGAGGAGGAGGGTTCAAGGGCGGGTTCGCAGGGCCGGGCGCGCCGCCGCCGCCGCCGCCGCCGCCGCCGCCGGTGGCGACCACCGTCGCCGTCGGTGCGGTGGACGGCGTCACGTCGTACGCGATACCCCGCGAGGGACCGTTCGGAACGTTGAAGCCGAGGACCCTTCCGCCGGCGCCGCCGGCGCCGCCGCCGCCGCCGCCTCCGGCGGAACGCGAGACCGACGGGAACGAGATAGATCTGGACGACGCGTAGGGAATCGCGCGCGTCGCGATGCCGCGGCGGCGCGGCGGCGTAGAGAACGTAGGCTAGGTTTGATAGAGAGATATCGTTGAGCGAACGACGACGACGCGCCGTTCCCGAGGTTTTGTTTTTTCGTCCTTCGTCCTGCGCGTGACGACTCTTCTGCTGAAAACGCACTTCGAGAAAGGAATAATCGATCTTCGGAGCTCGTCACACCCGAGGCCGCCGGGCGGCCACCCCGTCGCCCCCGAGGCCGCCCCGCCCTCGGGCGCCATGGGGACGGCGAGCTCGAAGTGGCAGTACGAGCGGACCAAAAATCGACGCGAGGCGGCGGAGAACACGCGGGAGAAACGCTGCGCGCGATGGAAGATCCACTGGGACGCGAAGGGCGACGGCGCGCACAACTACACGACGAACGTCACGCCGTGCGCGTGCTTGGACCCGAGCTCCTCGGACTACTCCGACGGCGCGGTCGAGAACGAGCCGGATCAACCGGAAGGGTGCGAGTTCTTACCCTACGAGTCGATGCACAAGGGCGAGCGACCGTTCCAGCTGTACTACATCGTCGGCGGGTGCGTCCTCGGCGTCTTCGCGCTGCTGTTCTGTTTCTGCTGCTGTCGCATCACGCGCGAGGAGAGAGCGGCGGCGGAGAGAGAGGAGCGCGCGTCGTTCGCGGCCGCGCTGGCCGAGATCGAGCGAATGATGAAGGCGCACAGCGGACGGTCGTTCGCGGTCGTGGAGCAGCCGGACGGACTCGCGGGGCTCGCGGAGGCGGAGCGGGTCGACGTCGAGGAGGGCGAGGCGCGTTCTATACACTGGTTCCCATACGACCGCGTCGGCGTGGTGAACGCCGATCCTTAAGGACTTTATCTCCCGGCGTTTCTCTCCGCCCATCACCCCTCGCTTTCAATCCCCGCCCTCGACGCCTTTCAACGCCGACTGACTCCTTTCAACTCCACCCCGACATTCGCTTGTATCAGAACGGCCCTGAGACGGACGCGGACGGGGGAGACGGCGCGTCGACCGTCGCCGCCGCCGCGCGCGAGGAGGAGGGTCTGGAGGCGTACGTGAAGGGTCTGAGCTCGCGGCGGGGAGGGGAGGGAGAGGCGTAGGTAGACATTCATTCGGTAGACGCAGACGCGCGCGGAACAACCTCTCCGATCTCCGAGAGCCGGGGCGTTGTTCCGCGCGAAGCGATGATTTGAGCAATTCGTCGTGTTGTACACGTACGAACGAAAACTACTCGTTGACTGATTGCCCGTAGGAAAACGTTCGGCCACCCTCAGCCAAACACCGTGCCACCGCGGCATAACGGACCCCAATCGTCCGCTCGGCGCGCGCACTTCCCGCACGCACGCCTCACCGCGCGCGCCGAGAAAAGAATCATGGCCGCCGCCGCGTCTTCCGTCTCCTTCCGCGCCGCGGTCGCGCCGCGCGCGGTGTCCTCCTCCCGCGCGCGCGTCGCCGCCGCGCGCCGCGTCGCGACGACGACGCGGGCGGCCGCCCCGACGGTATCCGTGCCGGACGTCAAGGACCACCTCGACCGCGGCTTCGTCCTCGTCGACATCCGCGACCCGGACGAGTGCCGCGAGAGCGGCTACAAGTCGTCCTGGAAAAACATCGTCGTGCGTCCCGGGCCCGCCCGCGTCTCTCGCGTCGTCGTCGTCGTCGTCGTCGTCGTCGTCGTCGTCGTCGTCGTCGTCGTCGTCGTCGTCGTCGTCGTCGTCGTCGTCGTCGTCATCTTGATTCTATTTTTCGCGCCGCGTGACGACTTTTAACAAATCCATTATCCATCCGCCCACTCCGCCCGCGCCTGGGCCCCCGCTTTCAATCCCCGACCGCGACGCCTTTCAACGCCAACTGACGCCTTTCAACTCCACCCCGCGTCCGTACGCTCTCCGCAGCTCGCGGCGATGGACGAGGACGGTACCATCCACATGAACCCGAACTTCCTCGCGCAGATCCGTCAGGAGTTCCCGAACACCATGTCCAGGATGATCATCGCGTGCGACGACGGGACGTTCCGTTCGAACAAAGCCGCGGATGCCATCATGTCCAAGCTGGGTCACACGAACGTCAAGGTGCTCGAGGGCGGCATCGACGCGTACCTGAAGGCGTTCCCGATCGACAAGAGCGCGAACAAGTGGAACGCGCGGCCGGAGATTGGTCAGGACCTGTCCACGCTCGTGTCCGGCGTCGACACGCGCCAGGCGGGGCAGATTTACTACTGATCGACGGCGCCGGCGTAGTTTGCTCGCGCGAGGTCACGCGTTTTGCCCGGATGGGTCAGAGCTCAGTCTTTGTGTACTGTTATCAAAACTACCACAACGACGCCGGCGGCGGCGGCGGCGGGCGGCGTTGAAAAAGAATCTTTTTGTGTAAAAATCTTGCGCGCGTCGACTTGACCTTGACTCTCCTCCGTCGCCGGCGCTCGCCCGCCGCGCCCGGGGTCTCGCCTACCTCACCGTCCACTGCGGCCGGTTCAAGAGCCACTCCAACACCTCCGGGTCCACCCTCGGCGCGAGCGCCCTCTCCCTCTCGCTCAGTCGCTCGCGCGCGACGCCGCCGAACTCGCCCCCCCAGCCGTTCCGAACCGCGTTCATCCACGCGTCCAATATCGGCGATCCCATCAGCCTCTGCTGGTTGCTCACTCCCCACGGCCCCGTCGCGCTCGGCCACGGCAGCTCCGGGGTCTCCGTCAGCGCGAGCATCCACGCGTTTCGCTCGCGCTGCCCCGCGCGCGTCACCGCCACCTCCGGGCGGCTGCTGTACGCGCAGCACAGGTCCGGGATGGAGACGACGCCCTTGCGCTGCGACGCGACGTACCCCGCGGGGTCCGCCTGAGGGTCGCCATTCCATACAAAGCGATGTCGGGGTGGAGTTGAAAGGCGTCAGAAGCGGAGTTGTGAGGCGTCGAGGGCGGGTATTGAAAGCGAGGGACCCTGGGCGGAGAGAAACGCCGGGCAAAGTCCTTAAGGATCGGCGTTCACCACGCGAACGCGGTCGTATGGGGACCAGTGTATAGAACGCGCCTGATCCTGCTTGTACCACGTCAGCAGCGACCCGGCCGCGGTGCCGGGCTTGTACGTCTTCTCGATCCTCGAGACGACGCGATCGGACGCGCCCTCGGCGCCGACGCCGTAGGAGTGCACCTCGTTCTCGCGAACCTCGATCGGGTCCGCGCGCAGGGCTTGGTGATGCGAAGACGTCGAGACGACCCAGTACCGCGAGCAGTGCGCGTGGAAGTGGACCAACTCAGCGGCGATGTCGTGCCTCGCGCCGCGCGTGGGCGGCATCGCGGCGAGCCTGTCGCGGAGCCAGAAGAGGCCTTCGCGGAGGGATTTCGTCGGCGCTCGCGGCGACCGAGGCTTCGCCGGGGATCGTCTCGAGTCGTCGTCGTCGAATTCGTCGTCGTCGTCGGCGGCGTCGGCGGCGTCGGCGGCGTTCGCCGCGAGAAGCGCCGCCGCGACGTCGTCGCACTCGCCGTCGTACCCGCACACGTCCTCCGCGATCTGCTCCGCCTCGCTCACGAACCTCGCGTGCGCGACCGCGTCCTCGCCGTGCCGCGCGTGCGGCGCCATGAGCGCGATCAGCGACGACAACAGCGACGGCGCGCCGTCGACGCGCGCGGCGCCGAAAATGCGCCTCGCCGCCTCCGCCTCCGTGAGCAGCTTCATCGGCGGCGGCGCGTCCGCGATGCGCGCCTTCTCCGGCCCTCTGCCGAGTAAGTACCTCACCTTCGACAGACAGATCGCCATCGCTTGTTGCCGAATCTCGCGCACGGCCAAAGCCTCGATTTCCGCGTCGCCGAGGCCGAACGGCGGCGGCTGCCACTTGGAGTTTGGACCGTCCTTCGCCGCCTGCTTCGCCGCGGACTCTCGCTGCTCGTTCAGAATATCCCTCGGCAGCGCCCTGAGCTCCTCCCTCATGAAGCTCGCGGCCCACGCGACGTAATGAAGGAGCCAGTTCGGGGCGTCGCGCAGCAAACCTCGCCCGCATCGAAGCCCGACTTCTTCCATCGCGCGCGTCGCGCTCGGCGCCGGCGGGCCGACGGCGTCGCCCGCCACCAACAACGCGGCGTGACGCTCGATGACGCGGTGACATCGCGCCAGCGCGTGGCCGTTGCTCTGCTCGCCCACGAACGCGAGGTACGACGCCCTGCATCGTCGCGCGGCGCACAGACAAAACGCAGCCTCGACCTCTTTCATGCTGTCCGTGCACGAGTGGTAGTTGTAACACAGCTCCTCGCCCGGCTTCACGTCCCTCTTCGCGTAAAAGTTGATGCGGTACATTCCCTCGATCGCCTTCAGCGACACCTCCACGTTCGGGTCGCAGCTGTGCGACAGGCGCGCGGCGTAGTTGTTGTAGTGCATCGCGTCCACGAACAGGATCGAGAACCCCTCCGCGTCCCCGGGCGGTCGCTCGAGCTGCATGTTGTAAAACTCGGGGGGCCCGGCTTCGCGCATGCCGCGGTTCTTCTGAGCCGTCTTGATCGCGTCTTGCTTCGCCTGCCACGCCCACGGCGGGTACATCTCGCCGAGGAAGTCGACGACGAGGTCGCCCGCTTTCACGCCGGCAGAACCGGGCGAGCACACGACGCCGAAGCCTTTTCGATGCACGGCGAACATCTCCGGGGATTGCCGCGCGTACCGCGCCAGTTTCCACAACGCCTTGGCGCGCGCGACGTTATCCTTCCCTTCCTCGTCGCTGTAACGCCCGCCGGTTGAGCGTTCAAGCACCGTCGCGAGGTCCTCGGACGCCATCGCGAGCGACTGCGTCGCGGGCGCGTCCGGGGACATCGGCCCGTAGCTCGCGTTCACGCGCATCATGAGATCGTCGGAGAGACGCCACAAGTCGTCGTCGTTATACTCCGGCAACACCTCCTTGAACACGCCGACGACGTCTCGCGCGGTGACGTAATCGACCCCGTACGTCTCCTGCTCGGTGACTTCCTCCCCGAGCTTCTTGTGCCTCCTCTGCTCGCCGTCGACTTTCGGCCACTCGCCGAGGACGGGCCACCACCCGGGCGGGCGGTTCGGATCGCTCACTTCGCCGTTCGCCGCGACGGTGATCTTTCCCCCGGCGACGCGGTCGCCGCCGGGCTCGAGCCACTCCATCGTCTCTTTACTCAGGTTGATCTCCTCGACGTCGCCGTCGTCGTAACAAACCGTGTGATTCCCGGATTTTTTGTCGAAGCCCGTGACGACGCCGGAGAAGAAGGCGTTTTCCTCTGGCCAGAAAACTTTCACGCGGCGGTCGATCGCGTCCTCGCCGGGGTGCTTCTCCGACACGTGTCTTCGATTCGCCGCGTCGCCTTCCACGTCAGCACCCGCGGCGTCTCCACCGCACGATTCGAATCTCGGCTGATCCGGCGCGAGCGTCACCGTGCGCTCTTTCGTGACCTCGTCCGGGTCGCCTCTGTGGACGTAGTCCTCGATGATGTTCAGCTGCGCCCGCGTGGCGGTGTAATCCGCGTCAGTCTTTGAAAATTTCTTGTCCCCTCTTCTCCGCTCGCGGTCTCTCTCCCTTCGCGCCGCGCGTTTCTCCTCCGCGAGCCGCTCCTCCGTCGAATCCGTCTCCATCGCGGCGACGCCGTCCGCGGACGGCAGCCGAGCGTCGCCCTCCGCGGCGGCGAGCGTCAACCGAACGCCGACGCCCTCCCCCCCCGCGCTCCCGGCGTCGATCTCAACCTTCACCGGGCGCGTCGCGGTCTCCACCCCGTCCAGCTCCATCGCGTCGGCGGCGGCTTGATCGCGCTCCTCCGCCTCGGGCTTCCTTTCGACCTCCGGACGCCAATCCGCGACGCCGCGCGTCAGCGCCACCGTGGACGCCGCGCAGTGAAACGCCTTGCTCACGCACGCCGCGCGCGCGAGCTCTCGCCTGCCCTCCTCGGACGTCGACGCGTGTTTTTGATTCGCCACATCAGCACCTTCCACGTCAGCACTCGGTGCCGCGTCTCCGCCGCGCGACTGCGACTCGAATCGCGCGTCGAGAACGATCTCGAGGACGCGCATGATCTGCCGCAACGGCAGCTGTGCGAACGGTCCGGGTCTCTTCGGCTGCCACCGAAAGTCTCCGCGTCGCTCGCGCTTCGTCGCCGCCTTGCCGTCCGCCTTGTCCTTCTTCGCACCTCCCCCCGGTCCGTTCCCGGCCCCCCACTTCCCGCCGCCGCCTTTCCCGCGCGCGACGTCGATGCCGACCTCGTCGAGCCAGTTCCCCACTTTCACTCTGTCGCCCTCGCATAATACCGTGACGGAATTCCTCCAGTTTTTGCTCTTCTCCATGCCGCAGTGCTTCTCAAACGCCGTCGTCGTCATCACGACGCCGTCGTCGACGCCGCTCCTCGAGACGCAATTCTCGTGCTCTTCCGTGCACATGCACCGAAACATCGCGCGGCGGGGTAAGAACACCCCGGGGATCCCGCCGCACACCACGGGAACCGCGGCGAACGCTTTCCCGCGCGGGCGGTGCGGCGGCGGCGTCCGCGGCGCGTTCGGCGGTCGGCCGGGGTCGTCGTGCTCGTCCTCCTCCTCCGCGGTCATCGCCTCCGCGGCGTACCCGCTGACGGTGCCTCGCGGGAGGTCGTCCCTGATCCCGGCGTCCACGCGGACGATGGTGGTTTCCTCGGCGGGCGCGGCGGCGGACTTTCCGTTCTTCCCCGACCCCGGGGCGCGGTTGTGGCAATTCTTCACCGCCGTCGACGTGCCACACTTTCCGCTTTTCGATTTTTTGCACGCGGGGCACCTGCCGCCGCCGCCGCCGCCGCCGCCGCCGCCGGGATGTCTCCAATAATCCCACTTGCTGTCGTCCCCCGTCGTCGGCTCCGGCTCCGGGGTCGCGGTGCAGATGCCCCTCGAGGTGGAGGAGGGCGAGTCTGACGTCGCGGTCCGGCGGGGGTGGTTCTCCAGAGCCGCGGCAGACGTTCGGCATGCGTGGTCCAGTCTCTCGGGCACTCGCACTTTCGCGTCTCGAGCGGCGCGTGCGCGTTAAACGCGCACACCCACCGCGCGTGCGGCGTGAGCTCGCGCAGCACCGTCCGAGGGACGCGGCGCCACTTCCCGCACGACGCGACCTCGCATCGAACGGCGGCGAGGGGTTTATGAAGCGGCGGTTCGGGCGGCGGTTTCGGCGGATGAAGCGGCTTG
>NW_003315891.1:888877-902760 GCF_000151265.4 Micromonas pusilla CCMP1545 | reverse complement strand
TGCACGCGGGGCACCTGCCGCCGCGGCCGCCGCCGCCGCCGCCGCCGGGATGTCTCCAATAATCCCACTTGCTGTCGTCCCCCGTCGTCGGCTCCGGCTCCGGCTCCGGCTCCGGATCCCCCTCGACCTTCGCCCCCGCGGCTCTCGCGTCGCGCTCCGCCGCGTCTTGCTCTCCAAGCCACGCCAGACGTTCGTCATCCGTCGTCCACTCGCTCGGCCACTCGCACTTTCGCGTCTCGAGCGGCGCGTGCGCGTTAAACGCGCACACCCACCGCGCGTGCGGCGTGAGCTCGCGCAGCACCGTCCGAGGGACGCGGCGCCACTTCCCGCACGACGCGACCTCGCATCGAACGGCGGCGAGGGGTTTATGAAGCGGCGGTTCGGGCGGCGGTTTCGGCGGATGAAGCGGCTTGGTCGGCGGCTTCTCCGTCTTGACCTTCTTCTCGGGCTTCTTCTCGGGCTTCTTCGGTCGCTCGGGGGAGTCCGGCGGCAGCCCCGCGGCGATCCTCGCCTCCCTCCTCTCCGCTGCCGCCTTCGCCCTCTTCCTCGCGCGGTACTCCCTGTCTTGCTTCTGCTTCAAAAGGCGCTTGTGCTGCAGTCTCGCGTGCTCCGCCTCCGCGGCGGCGGCGGCGAGGACGCGTCGGTCGATCTCGTCGTCGCTGAGGGTCGTTCCATACGAGTGAATGTCGGGGTGGAGTTGAAAGGCGTCAGTTGAAGTAGAAAGGCGTCGAGGGCGGGGATTGAAAGCGAGGGATAGGCGGAGAGAGACGACGGCGAAAGTCCTTAAGGATCGGCGTTCACCACGCCGACGGGGTCGTATGGGGACCAGTGTATAGAACGCACCTCAGCTCTTGCGCGGCGTCGCACGAGCTGAACCGCGCGCCGGCGTCCTTCCCGTCCGCGCATCGCCACCTCGCGTCGTCCGCGAGCGTCTTCGCGACGATCGAGGGCACGCGCCGCCACTTCCCGCAGGTCTCGACGTCGCACGCGATCCACGCTTCGCTCGCGGCGGCGACGCCGTGGACGGCGGCGTCCATCGGATCTCGCGGCATGGACGCCCACGCCGCGTCGAGGTCCGGCGGCGGCGGCGGCGGCGGCGTCGCGTCGTCGTCGTCGTCGTCGTCATCGTCGTCGTCGTCGTCGTTCTCCTCCCGCTCGCGCTTCATCGTCGTCGTCGCGGTCGCGGCGGCCGCGATGGCGACGAACGCGGGGTTCGTCGGCGGCGAGTAGTCGCCGAGCGTCTCCTTCGCGCGCGCGAGCGCGGCCGCGACCGCGGTCGTCGGCGACGGGTTCCACCGCGGCGACGTCGCCGCCGCGGCGGCGGCGACAGCCTCGAACGCGCTCGCGACGGACGCGGCGGAGACGTGCCCGAGCGCGTTCGCCGTCTCGGTCGGCGTCGGCGTCGTCGTCGCGGGTACGACCGTCGTCGTCGGCGTCGGATCGCGCGATGGGATCCCCGCGGTGGGCCGCGCGCGATCGACCTCGCGCGTTTCGTCGCCGTCGCCGCCCCGCGGCTCGATCGGCGCGGCCGCGAGGTCGCGCGCGCCCCCGGAGCTCCCGCCGCCGGGGAAGCCCTCCATGTCGCGTCCGACGCGCGTCGCGCGGCCGGGGACTGGCGCGATCGCGCGCGCGCGTGAAAACCCGTCGTTTGAACGCCTCGATCGTCGGCGCTTCCAACAGAACCTGACCAGACGACGCGCCCACCTGACCCACTCGACATCGCGCGCGATGCGCGCGGCGACGTTCGCGCTCGCGCGCGCGGCCCCCGCGCGCGCTGCTCGAAGCGCGTTTCACGCCGCGAGCTGCCGCGGCCGCGGCGGCGACGCGTCCACGTCCGCGTCCTCGCGCGCGGCGCGCGCCTCCCCCCCGGTGGGTTTTCCGCGTCGATCCCTCGCGAGGTGCCACCATCACCATCAACATCATCATCTTCACCGTCGACGCGCCGCGCTCTCTCCCCGCGCGACGTCGTCGTCGTCGTCGTCGTCGCGATGGTCGTCCGTCCGCGCGTCCCCCTCCGCGCCGCGCCTGGACGACCACGTGGAGATCCCGAACGTCGGCGACGTCCATCTCTGGTTCGCGGACCTCGCGGAGGTCGCGTCCGACCCCGACCTCGCGTCGCGCTGCGCGTCGTCGCTGCTGAGCCCGGCGGAGCGCGCGGCGCTCGACGCGGAAGGGGACGCCCTGACCGCCGACGCGCGGACGCGACGCGATATTACGTCCAAGGCGTTCACGCGCGCGGTCCTCGCGCGCTACCTCGGCCGCGGGATCGACCCCGCGGACCTGACGTTCGCGATCGGACCGCACGGCAAGCCGCGGCTGATGGGCGCGGAGGGGACGCGATTCTTGTACCGCCTCAACAATCGCCCAGACGCGCGTCGGATTCGGTACAGCCTGTCGCACTGCGATCGCCTCGCCGTCCTCGCGGTGACGTCCGCGCCCGCGGTCGAGGACGTACCTCTGCTCGCGGATATCGAAGCTGAAAACAAAACGCCTTTGAACGAACCGTTTCGCGCGGTGTACGAGATCGGCGTCGACTGCGAGGACGAGCGTCGACGCACGTCCGCGTCCGCCGACGCGCTCGCGAGACGATGGCTCAGCGCGGCGGAGGCGGCGCGCTTGGACGCGATCGAAGACGACGATGTGAGAGCGACGGCGTTCATGCGGCTGTGGACGCTGAAGGAGGCGTACGTGAAAGCGCTGGGAACGGGGATCGCCGCGCACGCGTTATCGGGGTTCGACGTGGCGGTCACTCGGGGCGAGGAGGAGGAGGAGGGATCGAAGAGATTAAACGCGTCGACGACGTCATCCGGCGGCGATCGCGGCGGCGGCGGCGTCGGGCTCGACCGCGCGTCGGACGCGCCGGGGAGCATCGCGCTGACCGAGCGCGGGGACGGATGGGAGTCGAGCGCGGATCGGTGGCGGTTCGCGCTCGTGCGACCGACGCCGACGGATTCGCTCGTCGCCGCCGTGTGCGTGTGGGGCGGCGGCGGCGTTGGGGAGGAGGAGGCGGAGGAGGGCGGCGGCGGCGGCGAGGTCGACGCGGACGACGACGCGGCGACGCGTGCGCCGACGATCATCTCGCGTTGGTTCGTTCCTCTCGTGAAGGAGGACGCGGAGCGACCGCCGCCGGAGGTGATCGCCGTGAGCTCGCACTTTAGAGCGTCCTAAAGCGACCGAGGCGTCGGCGACGACGGCGGCGAGAGAAATAATAAATCCAGATTTATCGGCACCCCGCACTCAGCTCGTCGCGCGCGCGGCTCGTCGTCTCCTTCTGCTTCTGAAATCTTCCGTTGCCGTTCGATTCGTCTAGACGCCGCGCGCGCGTCGCCACGTCCCGACGCGATGGGCGACGACGCCGCGCGCCTCAGGAAGGTGAACTTAGTCGAAGTTCTGAGCGACGCGCATCCGTCGTGCGCGCCGCCGCCGGACGACGCGCCGGAGCGTTGGACCGAGCGCGAGATCAGGGACTACTTCGCCTCCGGAGGGAAGACGTCGCCGGCGCCGAAAGTCGACGACGACGACGACGACGACGACGACGACGACGACGACGACGCGCCGCCGCCGCCGTCCACGCGCGAGGACGGAAAGTACCTCTGCCAGCGCGTCGGCTGCGACGCCGTCTACGACGCGAGCGAGAACGCGGCGGGGAGCTGCAGGCATCACCCCGGCGCGCCGACGTTCCACGACGGCACGAAGCGATGGTCGTGCTGCGGGAAGAGCTCGCACGACTTCGGCGAGTTCATGTCGTTCCCGGGGTGCGCGACGGGAAGGCACACGCAGAGGAAGCCGAAGAAGACGCGCGCGCCGCCCGCGCCCGCGCCCGCGCTCGCTCCGATCCCGATGCCGACGTCCGCGGAGGCGAGAGCGGGGGCGGCGGCGTCGCCCGCGGCGTCGCCCGCGGCGGCGTGCGCGCGATGCCGGCAGGGATTCTTCTGCAGCGACCACGCCGCGAGCGCGGAGGCGCAGGCGGCGTACGTCGCGCCGACGATCAAACCGCCCTCTAACCCCGCGGCGGATACCGTCGTGTGCGCAGACCCAGACGCGGTGCAGATCTGTCGGAACAAAGGCTGCGGCGAGAGCTACCGCGAGCGCGACAACGCGGACGACGCGTGTTTGCATCATCCGGGGCCGCCGATATTCCACGAGCGCAAGAAAGGGTGGGCGTGCTGCGACGTGATGTGCTACGACTTCGACGAGTTCATGAGCGTGAAGCCGTGCGCGCGGGGGAGGCACTGCGCGGCGCCGGAGGCGGTCGCGTACGCGAAGAAGCCGGTCAAGTAGCGGCGGCATACTGTAGGATACAGTATTTTTTCACGGCCAGCTTGCAGCGCAGTCGTCCCGGCCTTTCAGAGAGATAACGACGCCACGTCCCTCCTCGCGCCGTCGCACTCTCCCCTCGCGCGAGATGGCGTCGACGTCCGCGTCGTCCGCGCGGATCGGACGCCATCCCGGCGGCGGCGCGGCGGCGGCGCGGCCCACGGTCTGCGATCGCGCGCGTCGCGTCCCGCGCCGCGCGACGGCGTCGCCCGCGCGCCGATCGTCGCTTACCCGCCACCCTCGAACGCGATCGCGCCTCCGCGCGGTCCCTCCGTCCGACGACGCGCCCGCCGACCCGGAGGACCCCGCGAGCTCGAGCGCGGCGTTCGGCGGCGCGCTCGCGGGCGGACTCGCGGACGCGCTCGCGGACGACGCGTCCGAGGACGACGTCGTGAACGCGCTCGGGATGCGCGCGAACCTCCTGGGCGACGCGCGAGAGACGGAGGCGAAGCGCCAGGCGATGGCGAACCTCGCGATGCTCATGTCGTCCGGGAACGCGGGCGCGCTGAACAGCATCGCGCCGGATCTCCTCCCTCTACTCCTCCGGTTGCCGTCCACGGCGGGCAACGTCGACGCGCTGACGCGGTGCGCGGAGGGCATCAGCGCGTGGAAGGCGTCGCTGAGTAGAGGATTGCTCCCGGGCTCAGAGATTGCGTGGCCGGACGACGTCGTGTTCCGCGAGGCGCTCGTGGAGGCGCTCGGGGATCTGGACATGGCGCGGTTCACGCGGCAGTTCCCGCCCGTGTTGGACACGCTGATGAAGAACATCCTGGACGTGCTGTACGTCTACGAGCAGAACCGCGTGGACGATGGAGAGGACGACTCGGATCAGCCGTCGACGGACGCGGACGGCGGCGGGAGCGACGAAGACGGCGCGAGCGGGGACCCGGAGGACGACGACGACCCCGCGGGCGCCGGCGGCGGCGGGAACGGCGAGGAGTCCCAGGACGATCAGGACAGCCAAGGCAGCGGCGGATCAGGCGGCGGGAGCGACGACGGCGGGGGAGACGTCGGCAACCAGACGGCGGTGGACGACATCGACTTCTCGATGGAGGGAGACGACGCCGGAGAGGACGAGAAGGACGCCGCGAGAGAGGCTGCGAGGGAGGCTGCGAAGGCGGCGAACAAGGAGATGGTCGAGAAGCTCATGGAGGACTTCAAGGAGCAGTGGGAGCCCGCGGTGGATAAGCTGGATAAGGCGGCGAAGGCGTTCGAGGGGTTGAACTTGGACGATCTCGCGGAGGGACCCGAGGGGTTCGACGTCACGAAGGGGCTGTGGCAGCAGACCGGGTGGACGGAGCTCGATTCGCTCCGACGGAAGCTCGAGGAGCTCCGCGAGCTGAGAGACCTCGTGCGCAGCTTGGGCCGAGGCAGCGGCAGAGGCCCGCTGCGCCGCGCGCCGAGGCAGCGCGAGCGTCGCGGCGCGCCCGTCGGTTTGGTCAGGTGCGTTCTATACAAAAGTTTTTCACCCACCGCTCGGTTTCAACATTTGATCGCATCCCCTTTCAACTGACCGGTGAACTGTTTTTGTATGGAACGACCCTCAGAAGCGCGCTCGATCCCGAGGAGACCAACGGGCTCTGCCGCAGCGACGACATCTCGAGGATGCTCCCGTCCGAGATGGCGCTCATCGCGAACGGGTCGCGACCGGCGCGGCTGCTGCACTTCGCGCGTCGAATGGAGCGCACGCTGCTATCGTACGAACGCGTGGGGTGGTCGGAGGAGCCGGCGGTGACGACGGAGGGCACCGAAATTCGACCGGCGGCGGAGTGCGGCCCGATCATCCTCTGCCTCGACACCTCCGGGAGCATGATGGGCGCGCGCGAGACGGTCGCGAAAGCAATGGTGCTCGAGTGCATGCGTCAGGCGAAGACGCAGCAGCGGCAGTGCTATCTGTACTCGTTCAGCGGGCCCGGGGACTGCCAGGAGCTCGAGCTGAAGGTCACGGGGAAGGGCGTGTCCAAGCTGCTCGAGTTTTTATCCGGGTCGTTCCACGGCGGCACGGACGTGGACGAACCGTTCATCCGCGCGCTCGATCGCTTGGGCGAGGAAGAGTGGCAGAACGCGGATATTCTGCTCGTGACCGACGGCGAGATTCGACCGCCGACGGAGGAGGTGGTCGTCGGGCTGGACGACGCCAAGGAAAAGTTGGACTTGAAGGTGCACGCGCTGCTGGTGGGGGAGCCGGGCGCGGGCGCGGGCGTCGTGGAGGAGCTGTGCACGCACACGCACACGTTCAAGTCGTGGAGCAAGGTGGGAGGGAGGCGGCCGTGATGCGATGCGAATGCGATGCGATGCGCGCCGTCGTAAGGTTATCCCATCGCGTCGCGTCGATTCTACGTGAGAGATTCTAACCTCATCTAGCTAGGCATCGGGTTTCGCGCGCTCCGCTCGCTCGTCATCGAGGGATCGGCGACGGCGCGAACGTGACGCGCTTCTTCGCTCGTCGAACGATCTTCTCGTGGTCGTGGAACGCCGCGAGCGCGCTCTTCGTCTCCGGGGACACCGGGGAGTGCATCGTGATCGTCCCTCCGCCCTTCCGTCCGCGTCCCGCCGCTCGTATCGGACTCATTTTCCCGCCGCCGCCGCCGCCGCCGCCGCCGCCGCCACCGTTTTTATTTTTAGACGCGTAGTCGCCTCCCCGCGCTCGCGCGGAGAGATGCGCGTACGTCCCCGCGCCAGACGCGGGCTTCCGCCCGCGTCCCGCCGCTCGTATTGGACTCATTTTCCCGCCGCCGCCTTTTTTCCTCCTCCCCGGGGACAGAAGCTCCGTGCCGTCCGTCGCGTCGTCGAGCGTTTGGCGAATCGCATCCGCCTCCTTCGCGGAAATCGCAGCCTCCTCCGCCATCGTCTCTTCGACGATCCGCCGCGCGCGCGCCGCGCGCAGAACACGTCGCTGCTCCATCGCGTTCATCTCTGCGTACGTCTTCGCGCGGGTCATCGCGTTCTTCGCGCGGAGGAGCTCAAAGTTCGCGCGTTTCCCGCGCGGGGAGTAGACGAGCTCTTTCTTCGCGCCGCCTTTTTTGCCGTCGGGACCGTCGTCCGTCCACTCCCGCTTCAGACGTTCCAACGCGTGCTCGCGCTCCTCGATCCGTCGCCCCGGCGACTCGAGCGGGGAACCCAAACCGCCGACGCCAAACTTGATCGGCGACGCTTTCGGCGGCCGCACTTGAACCGGTTTGAACCGCCCGTCGTTCGGGTCTTTGAACCACCCGGGGTGGACCGGTTTTTGACTCAGCGCGAGATACGACCCGCCCGTCGTCGCGGTCGCGCTCGACGCGCCGCGCGCCACGGGCTCGCCGTCCGCGTCCAACGGACGACGCAGCGCGTCCGTGTAGTGCGCGTACATCCGCCGCCGCGCGTGCTCGTTCTTCACGTGCTCCGCGCGCTCGCTCAGACGCCTGACGTCTCCCAACAGAATCTTCTCCTCGGTTCGATCCTCGAGAAGAGCCGGATCCGGGAGCCCCTCTTGCCTCGCGAGCCCGCTCCTTCGAACGGCGTCGTAGTAATCCCTCAGCGTCTTCTTCGCTTTCGCGACTTTCGGATCGACGACGCCGGTGGAGTACTTCAACGGCGGGCTCGGCGGCGCGATGTACAGCGGCCGCGGCTTGGGCGACGCCGGCGGCGTGTCGTTCCTGAGGGTCATATCCCGCGCGAAGCGACGTCGGGGCGGAGTCGAAAGGCGTCGTCGGATCAAGTTGAAAGGCATCGAGGTCGGGCGTCGAAAGCGTGGGACCCTGGGCGGAGAGAAACGAACGCAACGCGCGAGGGGGGACCCAACAGTCCTCAAGGATGGGCGTGCACCGCGCGAACGCGGTCGTATGGGGACCGGCGTAACCGGGACGCGCCTCAGATGCGGAAACGCGTACGCCAACGCGTCTTCTTTGTCCCGGGACCCGGACGCGACGCGCCTTTCCTCGTCGTCCGTCTTCGCGTCCACCTCCGTCTCCGCCATGAGCGCGTCCACGCGGTCTAACACCTCCGGGTCTAACATCGGCTTCTCCCAGAAGTTCACCTTGGGGCGAACGTCGCAGTTGATCCCCACGTATCCGCGCGCCCACTGACCGTTCCCGCGGTCCGTCCCGACGCTCAGCCTTCCGTGCACGATGAGCTCTCGCTGCGTCGGGCTCAGCTCGCGAAGAAGCAACTCCGCGCGCTTCGGGAACGTCGCCTCGTACAGCTCGAAACATCTGCGCGCGGCGACGCGAACGCCGAGGTCGTCGTCGCCCCACGCCCTGGACATGACCTTCTCGACGTCTCCCCGCGCGCGCTCCGCCGCCGCTGTCGGCCATTCCCCCAACGCGCGACACACGTATCCGACGACGCGCTCGCGGCTCGCGGGCGCGGCGGCGGCGAACGCGGGCGAGCACACCGCGCTCGCGAGCATCGCGATCAACCCCGGGTCGCGGCACGTCGAAAACGCGGCGCTCGCGGCGAGGTGCGCGCGCATCCCCGCCTCGCCGTGCCTGTCGTCGGAGGGTCGTTCGATAGTACTTTCACTTTGTTGGCGTTTCGTTTTCGGGCGGAGCCGTCGCGGGCGGGGCGGCGGACGAACGCGGACGCGGCGGTCGGGAGAGCGCGACGCGCGACGACGGGAGGGCGAGGTCCGAGTCTCACCTCGTGAGCGCGCGCGTCAGCGGCTTGGCCAACGCGCGCGCGACCAGCGCGTCGTACACGCGCGTGTCGTCGTCGAGCCTTCCTCCTCCTCCTCCTCCTCGCCGCCGACCGCACCGCGACAGCGCGACGACGACGTGCGACGCCTCGCGACCGCACTCGGGCTTGTGATCGGTGATGCACTCCGCGAGCGCGCGCGCGGCGGGGGACGCGGCGAAGCGTCGGAGCCGGTCGCCGCGAAGCGGCGGCGGCGGGAGGGACGCATCGTCGTCGGCTGCGGCGGCGTCGGCGTCGGCGTCGTCGCGCGGGGGCGGCGCCGCGAGCGCGGCGCGGAGCGTCCGCAGCGCGTTGAACCGCGTCGTCCAGTCTTCGCTCGCTGCGGACGGTGGACGGGCAGAGAGGGACGCGGGGCGACGGCGGGGGGCGGGTGAGGAGAGGATGGACGAGGTCGGATGGCGCGCGCGGCTCGCGCGAATGGAGTCGTTGAGGCGCGTCTGACGGACGGACGACGCGGGGGATCGGACGCGCGCGCGCGGCGCACCCAAGTCGGCTCGGAGGTCGTCCAGGCCTTCGGGGGAGAACGTCCGCGCGACGTCGTCCGCGCCGAGCGACGGCAGCGGCGCGTCCGGGACGCGCGCGACCGCCTTCAAGTACGGATTGTCGCGCGGAGGCGGCGACTTCGCCTTATACTTTTTCTTCGCGGACGCCTTCGCCCTGCTCGGCGACGCCGACGGCGACGTCGCCCCCGCGGGGCTCCGCGGCGATTTCGGGGAGCCGAACCACCCCATGACGACGCGCAGGAGGACGCCGCCGCGTGGCGTCCTTCCTCGTCCGCGGCGCCGCTCGCTCTGCAGAGCGTCGTCGCGTCCGACGACGTCGCCTCTCGTCACGAATCGTTCTCGGAAACGCCGCGGTTGACCGATGCCAGCTGTCGCGCGCGCGTTGAGTTCGCGCGGACGAGGGCGCGTCCGCGGTCGTCACTTCGATCGCGCGCGGCGGCGCGATATGAGTCGTCGTCAAGCCCTGTGCATGGGCGGCACGTCCGGGATCGGGCTCGGGATCGCGCTCGAGCTCGCGCGCGCGGGGTTCGACGTCGTCGTCGTCGGACGGAACCCCGCGCGCGGCGCGGAGGCCGTGCGCAGGCTCGAGCTCGCGGCGGGCGGCGCGGAGGATTCGTCCTTCGCGTTCGCGCGATCGGACCTGAGCGTCGTGAAGAACGTCAAAGCGACGTGCGAGGCGTTCATGAAGCAGCACGCGCGCCTGGACGTCCTCGTCATGACGCAAGGTCGCGGCTCGATGATGCGCTGGACGGACAACGGCGAGGGGACGCACGCGAACATCGCCGTCAACTATCTCGGACGCGTCGCCGCGGCGTTTCTCCTCGCGCCGCTTCTGCGCGCGTCGAGCGACCCGAGGGTGCTCACCGTGCTGGCCGCGGGGATGCATAAACCGTACGTGCACGCGGCGGATGACTTCGCGGTGCGAGAGCACTTCTCATTCGCGAACCAAGCGGACGCGGCGTGTTCGTACACGGACGTCGCCTTCGATCGATTCGCGACGAGATTCCCGAAAATCTCAACCGCGCATCTGTACCCGGGAGTCGTGCGTACGAACTGGATGATCGAGTTGCCGCTGTCGGTGCGATGCCTCGCGTGGACGCTCTGCGGCGCGTGCTTGTGGACGTGCGTGAAGAGCGGCGACGACGTCGGCGTCGAGTTCGCGCGCGCGTTGCTGTTGGACGAGAAGAGCGGCGGGGGCGGATACAGGTACGTTTTTTGACCCACACCTCGGTGTCAACATTTGATCGCGTCCTCTTTCAACTGAAGGTATCAACTGACCGATGAAAATGATCACGACGCACGCGCGGCGTCGCCCGCAGGACCGTCGGTCCGAGGGCGCGCCCCGCGCGAAAGAACTGGGGGAAGGACGGCCAGGAGTCGGAGGAGTATAAGAAGATCGTGTGGGACGCGACGGCGTCGACGCTGAAGGAGCGGTGCGGCGTGGACGTGTCGTGAGAAGGAGAGGAGAGGCGAGGACGCGCGGACCTTCGCTTTGATCGCGCGAGACGAAAGGGCGACGCGTGCGATCGTCTGGGTGAAAACGCGTCCCCCGGTCAATGTGACCCTCGGTGCCAATCAAAGCCGTACAGTATGTTGAAAAAAGTTTCGTCGGAGTCGCGCGAAAAAAATCGAGACTGGATCTGTCGCGTTTCGTCAAAATTAGGGTTCGCGAACCGTCGATTGTTCTCGATTGAGTACGTGTACGTGTACGCACCCTCAGACTGTCTGGTCGTAGGCTCCATCATCACGCGTCGCCCGGAAAAGGGTGTTACAATGGGTATCTTTTCTTGAAAGGACGCGGTGCAAACGGGCGAATCGATCATTCGACGTGGCGCGGGATCCACGCGCGCGCAACCGAAAGTCTCGAACCGAACGAGGCAAACCCCGCGCGGCATCCTCCCGCGCATTCTCTCGCGCGAACCCGCGCGTTTTCGAGGACCGTCCGCGCCGCGCGCGCTCGATCGCCATGCCCGCACATGCCATGCCCGCGATCTCGACGGAGGAGGATCCGCTCCTCTTCCGCGATGGGAAACCGCGACGATCTAGCCGCGCGTCGTCGTTCACGTGGAATGCTGTCGGCGCGGGCGTCCTCGGCCTCGGCGCCGTCGTCGCCGTCGCCGGGCTCTCGCGTAACTCCGCGGCCGCGACGCCGTCCGGATCCGCCGCGCTCGGGAACGTATTCGGAGACTTCGCGAACAAGATCGGGGACACCCTCCACCTCACGCATCACCCCCCTCCGCCCCCGCCCGTCTCCACGTGCGGCCTCGAGCGCGTCGGCGAGTTCCTTCACTCGCACGCGATCACCGGCCCGATGCTCTCGGATTGGCTGGGCGCCGGGGACATCTCCACGGTAGAGACCGTGCTCAAATCGCACGGCGTTCAGGACGTGCCGCAGTTTGAACACGACTGCGAAGTGCAGTCGATGAACGACGTGTTCACCGCGCACGCGATCAAGAACGTGAGCTCGCTCATGGCTCAGCTCCCGAGCTACGAAGTCGACGACGGCGAGGACTCCATGCCCGGCGCCCCCGGCGAGGGACCCATGACGGACTCGATGCAGGGCCCCCCCGTGGAGGTTCCCACGAGTGACTCGATGCCCGGCGCCCCCGGCGAGGTTCCCACGATGGATCACCCCATGGGCTCCATGATGGATCACCCCATGGGCTCCATGATGGATCACCCCATGGGCTCCATGATGGATCACCTTATGGGCCCCATGATGGATCACCCTATGGGCTCCATGACGGACTCCATGCCCGGCGCCCCCGGCGAGGGCCCCCCAGTCATGATTCACGACCCCTCCGAGTTCAACGACGAGTTCAAGTCGTTCCTCAAAGGAAAAGGCGTCACGGACGTCGACGGGCTCATCAAGGACTGCGGCATCCCCGAGCAAGTCAAGGCAGCACTCGCTGAGGGCAAATCCGCGGAGGAGGTCGTCACTATGGCTGCAGAGGGAGGGGATATCGTCGACTTGCTCAAGTCCCACTGCCCCCAGCATCACGAAGACGGCGAGGACCACTTTTCTCAGTGCGACGGGATGGACTTCGGCTCCAGTGACCTCGCGGTCAGCTCGCACATGTTCGACACCCACGATAACTACCCCGGCACCCAAGGCTGCGAGGCGACGTGCGAGGGAGATCAGTTCAAGACAGAGGCAGCATGCCTCGCGGTCCCGCACCACTCGTGCTGGTGGGCAGCCTACGGCGACAACGAACCCAAGTGCTGGAGTAACGTCCGCGCGTTCCCTTGCCCGAAGTCGGAAATCGAAGCGACGTGCATGCACCACAAGATCAATCAGTGGGAACAGAACCACAGCAGAGCCGGCGCCCCCGGCGAGGGCCCCGATGACCACGACGACGACCACGACGAGGGCCCCGAAGACATGATTCACGACCCCTCCGAGTTCAACGACGAGTTCAAGTCGTTCCTCCAAGGAAAAGGCGTCACGAACGTCGACGGGTTCATCAAGGACTGCGGCATCCCCGAGCAAGTCAAGGCAGCACTCGCTGAGGGCAAATCCGCGGAGGAGGTCGTCACTATGGCTGCAGAGGGAGGGGATATCGTCGACGTGCTCAAGTCCCACTGCCCCCAGCATCACGAAGACGGCGAGGGCCCCGATGACCACGACGACGACCACGACGAGGGCCCCGAAGACATGATTCACGACCCCTCCGAGTTCAACGACGGCTTCAAGTCGTTCCTCCAAGGAAAAGGCGTCACGAACGTCGACGGGTTCATCAAGGACTGCGGCATCCCCGAGCAAGTCAAGGCAGCACTCGCTGAGGGCAAATCCGCGGAGGAGGTCGTCGCTATGGCTGCAGAGGGAGGGGATATCGTCGACGTGCTCAAGTCCCACTGCCCCCAGCATCACGAAGACGGCGAGGGCCCCGATGACCACGACGACGACCACGACGAGGGCCCCGAAGACATGATTCACGACCCCTCCGAGTTCAACGACGGCTTCAAGTCGTTCCTCCAAGGAAAAGGCGTCACGAACGTCGACGGGTTCATCAAGGACTGCGGCATCCCCGAGCAAGTCAAGGCAGCACTCGCTGAGGGCAAATCCGCGGAGGAGGTCGTCGCTATGGCTGTAGAGCCAGGAGAGGATATCGTCGACGTGCTCAAGTCCCACTGCCCCCAGCATCACGAAGACGGCGAGGACGACGACCACGACGACGACGACAAGGACGACCACGAGGTTCCCACGATGGACTCGATGCACGGCCCCCCCGTGGAGGTTCCCACGATGGACTCGATGCACGGCGCCCCTGTGGAGGTACCCATGATGGACTCGATGCCTGGCGCCCCCGTGGAGGTTCCCACGATGGACTCGATGAACTCGGGCAACCCGACGAAGTGCGTTGTACCCGATTGGTGCTCGACGTACCCCCA
>NW_003315891.1:861884-888777 GCF_000151265.4 Micromonas pusilla CCMP1545 | reverse complement strand
GGAGGGCCCCGAAGACATGATTCACGACCCCTCCGAGTTCTCCGACGGCTTCAAGTCGTTCCTCCAAGGAAAAGGCGTCACGAACGTCGACGGGTTCATCAAGGACTGCGGCATCCCCGAGCAAGTCAAGGCAGCACTCGCTGAGGGCAAATCCGCGGAGGAGGTCGTCGCTATGGCTGTAGAGCCAGGAGAGGATATCGTCGACGTGCTCAAGTCCCACTGCCCCCAGCATCACGAAGACGGTGAGGACGACGACGAGGACGACGACGACAAGGACGACCACGAGGTTCCCACGATGGACTCGATGCAGGGCCCCCCCGTGGAGGTTCCCACGATGGACTCGATGCAAGGCGCCCCTGGCGAGGGACCCATGACGGACTCGATGCACGGCGCCCCCGGCGAGGGCCCCACGATGGACTCGATGAACTCGGGCAACCCGACGAAGTGCGTTGTACCCGATTGGTGCTCGACGTACCCCCCGGAGATGCAAAAGTCAAAACCGGAATGCCAGTGCCCGGACGACTCGCACCCCTAAATTAAATCCATTACTCGATCGATGCTCGCGTATTCTCGACGTACCCGCTTGATCTATCACTTCATAAGTCCTTTGACTACAGTACGTGTATTACGAGCGACGAGGGGGGGTGAAAAATCAACGACTTAGGAGAAATTTTCGAAGAAAGTTACATATTTTTGTTTGTTTTGTTTGACTCACTGTAATACAGTTCACAGTTGTTTTTTACTTCCGTACTTAACAATCGTTTTTGTTTTACAATGCTCCTCCTCTTCTACGTACGAACTATGAATCGTTCGTCTTCTTAACTTAAGCTACACAACAGACAGACGCCGCGCAAGGTCCAGTGCTCTTCCTCGTCCCCCGCGGTCGGCATCTTCATCATCATCAAAAAGTTAGTCGAGTGTCCGGTGGTGGCCAACACGCCTCTTCGTTCCGCGGTGCGATACACCGGACAGCTGTAGTGCGTGTATTCGCTGATGTCGCTCAGCTTTTGCGGCTTCAACCAAATGCACGGCGCGGGCTCGAACAAAACTTTCGGCCGCGACTCGGTCAGGACGTTTCGCTCCTTGTCCCAGCCGCACCCTTCCAAGAATAAACCGTAAATGTAAATCCCACTCTCCGGCGCGGTCGTGTACTCTTCGTGGTTCATTCCGAGCATCTCCATCTCGAAACCGACGGTGTCGATCGCGTATTTATTGATCCGCGCGAAGTTCTGAAGCGCCGCGGTCGTGAACGACGGCGTGAAGAAAAACCCTGAGATCCAAAAGCACGGAGGCTGACCGTCTCTGTACCAGCTCTCGAACAAGTCCAAGCGCGCGAGGAGGTCGTCGACGTACCCCGCGAGCGGTTTAAGGCTCGGGAACGACTTCCCCATCCACATCTTCGGGACTTGACCGATCGCGAACGAGTTGAACACTGTCTCGAGCTCGGCGGACATCACAGTCAGACCCGCGATCGCGCGTTCGAGCTGCTGAAGCGACCCGCGAATGATCGACAGGAGACGGTTATACCGAAGCATCTCTTGCGCGAGCACGGTGTTCATGCTCTGCTCGTACCTCACCGGGAACTTCCGTTGCACGGCTTCGATGTCAAAGTTCGCGGGCAAGCGCTCTAAGCACTCTTTCACCATTTTTGCGACGAGCTGTTCTTGCCCGCCGCCGCCGCCGCCACTCCCGCCGCCGGTCTTGATGAGCGTCTCCGTGAGCAGCGCGGTGTGATTTAAATCCTTCGTGATGTCCGCGTTGTCGTGAAGCCCAAACGCCTCCGGCCGCGGCAAGATCGGCAGCGCGGCGATCGCGTCGAGGTACGTCTGCACGTCCCCGGGCTCCGGGATCACGTACGTCCCGCTTTCGCTGAGCTTAAACTCGGGCTCCAGCGCTTCCGCGCGGTACACGCGGTTCAGAAGCGTGTTCAACAAGCGCCGGTCTTTGTCGTCGGTGACTCTCCCGCCGTAGTTGCACTCGCCCGTCGCGTACTTGAGCGCCGCGAACGGGGTCTCGTCGTTGTCGTTCACGTACATGTGCAGCTGCCGGACGCTGATGCGCAAGTCGCCGTCGTCGAAGCCGTACGGGATGTTCCACCCGATCGGACCGAAGATTCGCCGCTCTTGCACGAAGCCGTGGCAAAACGCGAGGCCGAAGCAGAGCTTTTTGAAAACCTCCGATTTTCCGCACGTCTCGAAAAATTCTGGGTTCGCGATCGGGTCGAGCTGGAACGACCGTCGCATGTTCGCTCGCAACCCTCGCGGGGGCTCGTTCGTCATCTTTACGCCGTTCTGTAAGATCGTCACCGGGAACGACGCGGACGGAAGGGACGTCAACCATAGGCGGAAATTATCGTCGGTCGTCTCCGGTTTGATGCCCTCGCAAATTTTCTCGAGCGACGGCATCCACGACGGCGCGAGGTGGCAGTTCTGGAGCAGCACCCACTTCCCAACCTGAACCGCCTCCTCTATCAAAACCGCAGCCTTCGGGCCCTGACCTTGACCCATGGAGATCACGGAGATGTCGTTCGATTTATCCATCTCCTCCGCGAATTTCAACAGCGCGGACGTCGGGTCCGACCCGGGCGACAGCACGAACAAGAGCGGCGTCACCACCGTGGACTCTTTGAACGACCCCGCGAGGTCAAACGGAGGAGGCTCGATGAACCGTCGACCCATCGTGCTCTCGACGAAGTCGTTCACCCCGGGCAGGAGCTTATCCGGACGCAAGCATCGGAGTAAGAGCAGCCGCTGAAACTCGCTCGTCGTCTCCGAGTACGCCCCCGGGAGTTTCTCCTGATGCGGCTGCGACGAGTCGTAAATCGCCCGCCACGCCGCGACGTCCGCGGAGATGTCCTCCGGAACGTTCGCGAAGGGCTCCGCGACGGACGCGAGTCGCGTGATTTCTCCCCACATCTTCGGCGAGATCCACTCCTCCGCGGGCTGAGAGACTTCTTTTCCGGTGACGCCGACGCCGCCGGTGAGAAGGAACGAATACTCGTTCGCCGGGAGGCGATCCTCGCTGGACATGATCCGGCAGTCCAACAAAAACGCAAACAGGAGCTTGTCCTTCTCGAACAGCGACCGGCACACGTTGTTGTACAACGCGTACGTGAAGTGTTCGTTGATAATCTTCAGACGCGCGCCGAGCTCTTCCACTTCCTTGTCGCTGCCGTGAATCGACCGCACGAACAACGAGATGAACCACGACAGCGAGTACTGGTACATCGGGTCGATGTTCGCGAGGTCTCGGATGCAAAAGAACAACACGCTGTTGTACGCGCCGCACGGTTTGTACCCTTCGCGCGCTTCGTCGATCTCGATCTGCGTCGCGTCCGCGACTTTTTGCTTCTCCGAAATTTCAACGGACACCACCTTCGCCTCGGATAAAACCTCGATCGCTTTCGCGTCTTCTAAGATGTTCCCCTCGGACGAGGACAGCGTGTGAAGGATCCGGTCCTCGATCTCCTGAAGCCTTCGCTTGTTCTCCGCGGACGCGACGACGAGCTCTTGTCTCTGCGACTCGAGGTCCGGGCGCTCTTCCGCGACGACGACGCCGAGAAGCTGGTCGGAGAGACCGTCCACGGTGATCATAAAGTTCAACAGCGTCACCTTGACCGCCGTCTCCGGGAGGTAGTGCGGGTTACGCATCGCCGTCGTGATGTAGAACCGAAACTGGTCGCTAAACTCGATGATCGAGTCTCCGAGCTTGATGCACATCACGCCGCCGGACTTGAACAGCTGCTTCAGTAAGAGAGGCTCGAGCGAAGGGTCGAGCTCTTCGCCGACGTTTTCGAGAAGCACCGGGAGACCAAACTGAATCGCGTTTTCGAGCGTTCGCAGGTAGTCTCCGTCCGTGAGTTTTATCACCTGGAGGTTGTGCGACTTTTCCATGTTCTTCACCCACTTGTTCGCCTGACCTTGCGGGTCGATCATCAGCGGCCATCGACGCGCGTTCGCGATCATGATCCCGTTGTCCACGCTGAAGGAATCGTTCGGTAAACCCGCGATCCCCCACTCGCGAATCGCCACCGGGTCGCCGAGGCAGTTGATGAGCGAATACTTCGCGCTGCTCGGAATCCCCGCGTCCTTGCACGCCTTGACCCAGTCGTTCGCTATGCCCTCTCGGAACGCCATCGTGAACGTCCCCAAGTAGGATATCATCCCCGCGGATATGAGCATATCTCCGGTGAGGTTATCGTACGCGACGCCTAAATCAGACGCGCTCACCGTCCACCGGTCGCGTTCGCCGCCGAGGCCGTTGATGAGCGTCTCCGCGCGTTCGAGCTTGATCGTGCACAGCTCAACCTCGTCCTCTAAACGTTTCTTCTCCGCCATGGAGTCCTCGAGCTGTTGTTCCATCCCCGCGAGCGCGGCTAAGATGGCGTCTAGTTCGTCTTGCTTCACCTTCAGCGCGTCCATGATCGAGTTGTACTCCGCCTCCGCGGCGGCGAGCGCTTCCTTCTTCGGGCCGACGATTTTCGCGACTTTCTCGTACGAGTCCATCGCGCACACCCACCTACACAGGCCCTCGGCGGCGCTGGACGCCTTCGCCGCGTTCGCGGGGGTGAAGTCCTCGTTCGCGATGTATTTTTCTCGAATCTTTTCGATGATCCTCTCCGGGATGTTGTCCTTGTCGTACTCCTTCAGCGACTGCACGAACGTCGGCTGACCCAACAGGAGCTTGGACGGGCCCCAATAATCGTCGATTTTTCTCCCGGTGCCCGCCGGGTCCGGGATCTTCGCGGGTTTCACGTCCAGGCACACGCACACGGCTTCCATGACGAGCTTGATCGCGGCCGGGGGGTTCTTGAACGACTGCACGAGCTTGATATCCGCGGGTTTGATCGTGTCCAAGGCTTCGAGCGCGGCGTTCAACGCCGGGATCGCCTCCGCGAGGAGGGCTTCGCACTCGGCTTTCACCTCGCCGGCGGCTTCTCCCTTGGCGGCGGCGGCGGCGACTTCCTCGTCCACGATCGCCTTTTTCGGCTCGACGACCTCGGCTTTCTCTTTCTTCACCTTCTCCATCAGCTCTTCCGTCTCCGCGACGGTGCGTATCAGGTTAGGTTTAAGCGCCGTGAGCTCGTCCTGCATCTCTTTCACCGCCGCCGCGGTGAACGCGAGCTTCTCTAAACCGATTTCGTACCGCTTCTTCGCGGAGCTGACGCGTTCGCGTTGCTTCGCGAGCAGAGACGTAAACATCGTGAGGAGCTCCAAGTACGACGTCGGCGTGACGTAGTTATGCCGTCCTTCTTTGAGCAAATAATCTGCCGAGAGCTCGCGGACGGAGCTATGGAACGTCTTACACATCTCGCGGAGTTTCACTCGGTCATCCGCGGGGACGTCGACGTCTTGGAGCTGCTTGTTCGCCACCGCCTCCAGGGCGTCGTTCGGCCACTCCCTGAACCAATCGATCGTGCAGCAGTTCACGAGCGACGGGAACTGCCGCAAGCGCTCGCGGAACGCCTCGCCGATCGGGGAGAAGCACAGAATCACGTGCAAGTTCGCGCGGCACTTTTCGATGAAGTACTGCCACAGCTCCGTCGGCGTCTCGAGGGGGTTCCCCTCCTTCTTGGACGCGACGCGGCATTGCTCCATGACCGCCGTGCGCTCGTCGTACGGGAACAAGTTCGGGACCTCGCCGCTGTTCAGAAGGTTGTTGATGTCCTCGACGTAGGATTCTTCCTTGATTTGCGTGTCCGAGAACAAGAACACGCACGGCTTCCCGCTTCCGCCGGCTTCGCGGCAAAATTTCTTCAAATCCTCCTTCCACTCGACAGTCGTGTAACTCTTCGAGATGGCAATCTGGAAGCACTCCATGCCCATGATGAACGACGCGAGCCGCGAGAGGGACTGGCGTCCGGACCCGCCGACGCCGACGCACAGCATGTGCGCGCCGGGCTGTTTCAAAACGCGGCAAATCCTCGACACGTGCTCCGCGGCGTACAAGAACATCGCGAGATTCATCGGCGATTTCGAAACTCCGTTGTGATCGACGAGGTACTCTTCCAGGCGGTGCACAACCTCAGACATGTCGGTGATCTCGTCGTACAGACGATTGCCACCCTGCGAGTCCGGCTCGTCGTCGCCCATGTAATCGCCGAACATGCAGTGCCGGAGCTCCTCCGCGTCGACGTCGCCGCTGTTATCGAAATCGAGGTGGTCGAACAGCTTGTCGAAATCTTGGTCAAAGTTCGAAATCGTGAGCTCTTTGATGTACCCGAGGATCCACGTCCGGTCGTCGTCGTCGACGAGGCGGTCGTAGAACACGCGCATCGTCTCGTGCACCCACAGGCGGTAGTGCTCGCCGATGCCTCCGAGCCCGGTCTCGAGGCCTTCCGCTTTTTGCAGCGTGAGACCTTCGATCACGCGCGAGACGTCGCGGAGGTTAAACGTGTAGTGCGACTTGGCCGGCGTCGGAAGCAGCTTGGCGATGGAGGACGTGTACACCTGCAACGTCGCGTCGATGATCTTCTTCTTGAGCGCGCAAACCTCCTCGGGGAAGTTGTTCACCCTGTAGAACCACCCGAGGATCGTCCCGAAGATGTGCTCGAGCGCTTTCGCGTCAAACTCCACGATCGACAGCATGTTGAAGTGACGCTGGTACCGCTGCGTGATCGGCGCTCGGCCGCCGCCGGGGGGTCCCATCGCCGCGACGAAGAGCACGTCCTGCATGTTTCGGAACGTGTTCTCTCTGTCGTACCACCCGCCGTGATCCATGAACTGCCGGAGCAACTCGATCGGCGGCTGCGCGCCGTACGTCTCCTTCTGCGGCATGTTCAGATCGTCGACCATGACGACCATGCGCTTGCCGATGGGCGGGCCAAAGTAGCCCTTCCGACGCTTGTCCAACTTGGCGTCGATCAGATGCTGCGTGATGTTCGCGCTCGTCTTCGCGCTGAACCCGACGAAGTTCGGCGGCGCGTACAGCTCCGGGTCCATCTTGAGCAAGTGCCCTTGCATGTAGACCGACTTCCCCGTGCCGGTGGGGCCGCAGAACAAAATCGGCGAGTCGTTTTGAATCGCGAGGTCGGCGAGATACAAGTACCGAACCGTGTCCACAGTCGGGACGATGATCGACTTGAACGCCGCGTCGTCCGGGATCGCGGTCTTGTCCACCATGTCCTCCCACGGCACCCACGAGGAGCTCTCGATGTCCCACCGGAAGTCGTAGATGGTCGTCTTGATTTCCCCGTCGCCTTCGCCGATGGACGCCGGCGGCGCCGGCGTCGTCGTCGTCACGTGCCCGGCGGGGATGTCCTCCGCTAAGATGTACTTCTCGCCGCTCGGACCGGCGTAGCCGTTCTCGAGCTCGCACGCGTACGCGGTGCGGAAGAACTCGTCGAACGCGGCCCTGCCCTCGTTCGTCGCCGCGCTGCCGCCGATGGACCACGCGAGGGAAAAGATGAACACGCTGTCGATGTGCGCGTCGAACGCCCCGGGCTCCTTGACGGGAATCTCCTTCACGAGACCCTTCGGATCCGTGAGCGGGACGATCAGGAGGGACTTGAACGTTCGCATCAAGTTGACGACCACGTTCGTGCCCTCGTCCGTCGTCGCGGCGACTTCCTTGATCTCCCTCTTCAAGAAACGGATCGACACCGGGACGAGCCAGTCGAACAGCGCGAGGACGCGCGATTTAAACGCCTCGTTGAACCACTTCGTCTCCGGAAACGTGTTGAGCCACGACAAACACAGCGGCCGCCACCCGAGCTGGTGCGGCTCGAGGAACACCATCCCGCACCGGGAGACGGTCGCGGGGGACGCGACCGCGAGGTCCGCCACCTCGAAGATCATGTTCATGACGTTGCTCATCGCGATGATCTCGCCGCTGTTCAGACACAGCTTCTTGTTGTCGTCGAGCACCGTGTTCATGTTTTCGATCCAAATCGCGTCGACGGGGCCGTCCAGCATGAACCACTTCCGGTTCGGGCTCGGGTCGTGCGCGAGTCGCTTGTACACCACCGCGAGGACGCCGTCCTGCCACTCCTGCGTCTGCGGGTCGCTCTGTCCGTACAGCTGACCCATCGTGATCGACTTCGGGTTCACGCACTCGAACTCGCACTTCACCTGTCCTTCCTCGCCGCGCTCCGCCATGATGGAGAGCGCGCGCGCGAGGACGCGATAGGAGCACGTCTTGCCGCTGAACGGCTGCCCGACGATCATGAGGCCGTGACGCACGACGATCATCTCGTACAGCTGCGTCGTTTTGAGGAAGAAGTACGGGTCCGGCTGGAGGTTCATCTCCGCGCATGCCTCGTGCATCGCGGTCTCCATCTTCGTGTAGTCCGACTTGGGTAACTCGACCCCCGGGAATAAATCGGAGATGATGCCTTGGAACAGCGGGACGTCTTGCGAGAGAAACTTGCAAAGGTTCACGTCGATGATCGACCGGAGCATGAGCACGTGCTCGTCCTCTTCCGGGTACCGTCGCTTGAGGTTACCCGCGGCTCGGAGCACCGCCATGACCGCGCGCATGCCGTAATCGTAGTGATCCTGCGACGACAGCTGCTCGGAGCAGAGCTTGTAACACTGCACAATTTTCGTCGCCGAGTCTCGCGCTTCGAGATACCCGAACGAGTACAGGATGATCTCGCCGATCATCGCGTAATCCGGGACCATCATCGCGACCGTGCGGAACAGAGCTTTCAGGTTATCCGGAAGCTCGGAACGACCGGCGTAGCCCGGGTTCATCGTGATGCACGCCCACGCGCTGTACTTCAGACCAATCTCCGTGCCTTCGAACACGAACGACGTGACTTGCGCCGCGATGGCGCGTTGAATATCGAGCACCTGCTGCGCGACGACGGATAAAACCTCGAGGTCGATCCGGTTGAACTCGTCGAAGCACGCCCACGCGCCGCTCGACGCGAGGCCTTTGAAGAACTTCCCCATCTGGATGTAGTCCATGCTGTCCGAGCAGTTGAACACGACGCACTGCCGCGCGAGCGCCTTGGCGAGGTCCTTCGTCGTCTCCGTCTTGCCCGTCCCCGCGGGGCCCTCGGGGGCGCCGCCTAACGTCAGGTGGATCGCGCCCATCAACGTTCGGTAGCACCGGTCCGTCAACGGCGTGATGACTAAACGGGACGAGTTCCCTAAATACTCGTACCCGTACTCCACCTGCGCGGACATGATGCGCATGATGGTCGTGAAGTCGCGCTCGCCCGTCTCGTCCTCTTCCCAGTAGGACCGCAACTGCGCTTGCCAGTCGAAATCCGTCGCGCTGGACACCCCCTTCTCGGCCAACTTCGCGACGACGTCTCTCGCGTGGACGTCCATGACGACGAGCGCGCCGAGGGTTTTCCGCTGCAACGACGTCAGCTCGCCGCGCACGCGGTCGACTACTTTAAGAAGATCCGAGGTGCACATCTCTTCGTACTTTTTCGTCTGTCCCTTCGTGATCGCCTCCGTCACCCCTTTGGTCCAGTACACCGCCGTGCACACGAGGACGACCATCCCGGGCCAGTCCAGGACCCACTCGTCTCTCGGTTTTAGCTCGTACGATTTCAAACCCTCGCCGGTGACGTGGTGAATTGAGTCGAACATCGCTTTTTCAACCTGCAGCAGCCACTTTTCCACCGCGCCGTTCGCCGCGGCGGTGGAGATGATGTTGTTGAAGGGCACCTCCTCCTTCTCCTCGGAGACCATGGCGAGGATGTCGTACTCGCCCTCTTCGTCGAACTTCAACTTCGCGACGCCTTCGAAACACTTTTTCAAGTGCGGCTGCACGCGCGTCGGATCTTTCGTCTCGGAGAGGATCTCGAGCATCTCGTCGTTGGAGAGGAAAAAGAAGCGAGGGAAAAACAGACGCTTCTTCTCGAGGTAGGCGCTGAGGCCCTTCTGGATCGCGTCGAGGAGGACGTTGCACTCCTCCAGGCGGTCCAGACGATCGACGTCCCGCCCGATCGCGATCACCCCGGGCTCTTGCGACGTCGCGGTCATGATGTCCCGCCACTCCTGATCCACCTGCCGGAACTTGTCCCCTTCCTCCGGCATCTGCTTCACGATGTCGTCTGAGGAGAAGATGGGCTCCAAGTACAGCCACGTGGACTGGCACTTCAGCCAATTGTCCAACAAATCCTGAAGCGTGTTGAGCGTCTTGCTCCACTCGACCGCGTCTTCTTTGAACGGCTTCACGAACGGCGACGCGCACATGCCCTGCGCTTTCACGATCTGGTCGTCCAAGATGGCCTGCACCTCCTCGGCGCCGCCGAGGATGAACGTCCCGGTGTCCTTGTACGCGATGCACCGAAAGTCGACGCCGTCCCACTCCGCGATCATCTTCTCGAGGGTCTTCAGGAGCGAGAACTCCTTCGAGGCCGTCGCGCCGATGGCTTCGAGCTTCTCGAACTTATCCAGGACGCCCATGTCGATCAAATCTTGGCACGAGCACGGGTTCGCCTCGTCGTACACCTTGCCAAAGACTTCGAAAATTTTCTCCCAGTGACGCGGCTGCAGCGCCGGGTTCGCAACTTCTTGCAACAGCGGCTGGTACTTCCGGAACGCCTCGATCTCCTCGCGCGTGCGCATGACGACCTGATCGTCCCTGCGCAGCTTCAGGAGCTTGTACGCGCCGGTGTAGACGTCGTCCACGGTGCTGACAATCTTTTCGAGCTCGAGCGACGGCGTCGGGGACGTCATCCACGAGTTCATCGTCGTCTGCCAGCCGTGCAGTCCACCCCAGGATTCGTACTTGGTGTCGTACTCCTTCGTCGCGAACTCCAAGTTGCTGAACGTCCCGACCGGGGTCTCGAACAAGCCTTGGTACTTTTGCATCGTCGCGACGCGGACTTTGTACCCGTCGATGAGCGTCTTGCACTTTTGTAACTCGTCCACGACGAGCTGCGCGTCCGAGTCGCGTTCGATGAACACGCCCGTGTTTAACGTGCTCTGCACCGCGAACATGTTCTCGTCCAGCTCTAAGATGGCGTTGTTCATCTCCTTCGCGAAGTTCTTCTTGTGCTTGTCCACGAACACGATCGCCTCCTCCATCGCCACGTGGAACTTTTGCACCGCGTCGTTTAAATCGTCCCGCTTCACCGAATCCGAGGCGGGAATCTTCATCTCGTAGTTGATCAGCATGTTGAACATCTCCTCCACCATCTGGTGCTCGGTGTGGTAGTTCATCTTGTTGTCCGTGTGGCTCTTGTGCGCCTCCATGAGCGACGCGAACCCGTCCAGGTCTTCCGGTCGGTCCATCAGCGACTTGGCCCGTTTCTCGAAGCGCTCGCGCGCCGCCGTCGACTCCTCGCGCGCGGCGACGAGAAGCAACGCCTTCATGCTCTCCAGCATGCTCACGACCGTGCTCGACAGCTCGTTCCGCAGCGGCTTGACGTCCACGGACAACACGCCGACGGTCGCCGCGAGCTTCGTGCGGTCCAGCTGCGTGACCCAGTCGCGCTGCACGCGCATGTCCGCGCGGAACTGCGCCACCGTCTTGGGCGCGGCTTCGTACTCGGCTTTGTTCCACTCCATGCCAAACTTGTATATGGCGCGGTTGTCCTCGAGAGCGAGCGCGTACTCTTTGCTCTGCTCGAACGAGTTTCGGACCGTCTGCTCGATGCGCGCCTTGACGTTTTGGTACTCCGGCGACGCGAGGAGCACCGCCTGGGCTTGATCGCCTTCGAAGAGCACCGGCGGCGCGTCCGCCGGTCTCGGCTCGCCGTCTGGGGTTTGTTCGAAAAGCGGCGCAAAGGCGCGGTTGTGCACCAATCGCGGCACGGACCCGACGGCCGCGACGACGCCCTGCGTGACGGACACGTCCAACGCCTTCATCATCACGTCCGCGTTCGGGGTGAACGTCGTGAGGTCGTGCGCGAACGCGACGGTCGTGACGAACACGCCCTTGGACTTGGGATCCTCCGTCGACGCCGCGAAGAGAGACATCAACGCGTTCATGTTGTTCTGGCCCATGCCGACGAGCGCCTCCGTGAGCATGAAGTCCGCCAGCCGCACGAGCGTCGGGAGCATCGCGCTCTCTTCGACGCACCGCTTGTACGCCCGCGACCGCTCGTGCCGCTCGCGTTTCAGCTGCACCATGCTCTTCGTCTTGCTCACCGTCGCGGCTAACGATTTGTTCGTCTCCGCGACAACCTTCATCCTTCTCACCTCGTCCACGACGACGCGAATCACCTTCTCGAGGCACGCTTGCATGCGCTCGCCCACGGACTCTATCGTCGGGTACGCCTTCTCTTTCCTCTGCTTCTCTTGCGCTTCCTTGAACTCGTCGACGACGTACAGCGACGTCGGGTTCAGCGTCACCAGCGCGTTTTCCCTGAGTTCGTTGCACAGCGCGCCCAGCGCCATCACCGTCGGGTTAAACGCGGGCTTCACGAGGAACAGCGACCGCTCGATCTTCGCGCGGACGGTCGCGTACAGCCGGTACCGCACGTTTTGTTTCCAGAACGTGAACATCTTCCGCGCGAGGTAGTGCCGAAAAAACGGCATCTGTCGCAAGAGCGCGAACACCGACGCGTCTCGGATCCACGCCCCGAGCGGCGAAAACTCGCTCACCACCCCCGGTCGCACGTGCACAACCCCGGACGCGGCCATCGTGTAGTGCTCCAAGTGCTTGTGCGCGGTGATGAAGTCCTTCGAGACGACTCTGAGGTCGTACGGCGCGAACGTCGCGTCGTCGTCCGTCGCCGTCGGGACGCAGTAAAAGAGCTTGACCTCCGCGCCCATTCCGTTTCTCACGTAGTACTCGATGATCTCGTCGCTCGTCTCGATCCCCGCCGCCGGGTTGACGTTCTGCGAGCCGGATCCTCCCGGCGCGTGCTTCCGTCGCTTCGTCGCGGTCGCGTCCGCGAGCGCGCGCGGCGGCGTCCGCGGGGTTCCGGTCTGATTCGCGATGGAGGAGACCCCGCTTCCGATGGCGCGTCGCGGTAAGGTTTTCGGGCGATTGAACGTCCCCGCGAACGGCCCGCCGCGATGGGTGGAGTCCAACGCCGGGAGCTTCACGACGTCGTGCGCGGCGATGTACGCCCCGGACGTTTCCAACACGTCCTGCGGCCGGTACAGCCTCGGATCGCTGCTGCGCGCCGCCTTCCTCGGGGTGATCGACGTCGATTCCGGAGGAGCGCCCGAGAGCCCTCGGAGTCGAGGCGCGTTCCTGCGCGCGTCGCCGCCGTCCTTGGACATCCACGACGGCTGTATCGTCACCGGGGTGCGATCGCCCTGAGCGAGCGGGCGCTCGCGCGGCCATTCCCCCTGTCTCATGCTCTTCGCGAGCCACGACTCGTCGCGGCCGCCGTCCGCCATCCCGCGCGATCGATCGCGGCCGAGCGCGACCGACGAGAAAAAATCAGATTCGTCCCGCGGGAGACGATCGAACGGAGACGGACCCACCGGACACGCCGCGCGTATCGGTTCGCCGCTTCGTTCGTCTGCGCCCGCGCGGTCGCTGCTGCGGCGATCTCCGGCCTACAGCGAGCGATCAGACGCGGTGCGGTGTGCGGGACGTCGGCGAGCGAGAGGGCGGACCAACGGAAATCCAAGCCAGTCGCGGTCGGCCGGCAAATTCCGGATTTGGAAAGTCGGAACGCCTGCAGCGCAGTCACTGCTGCCTGCACTGGCTGTCGGGCGAGTCAAGTTTCGAGGTCGTCGTCGGACGCGATGGGTGGTCGATCACAAGGCGCTACAAGGCGGCGACTTTGTCGCCGGCGTCCGTCCCTCCCGCGTCGTCCTCGGCCTCTCGACGCTCGACGACGCTCACCCGCCGCCGCCGCCGCCGCCGCTCGGAGGCGCGCGTGCCAACATCGCGGGCAAGTTCAGCACCCTCCCGCCGCCGCCGCCGCCGCCGCTCCCCTCCCCTTCCACCCCGTTCAACGCCGTCGCCGTCTGCGTCGCCGCCCTGGCGACGTCCTCCACGCTCGCGGTCGGGTACTTCTCCAGGTACAGCGCCGCCGCGCCGGCGACGAGCGGCGCGGCCATCGACGTCCCGCTGACGACTCGGTACGACGCGTCCGACGTTTTCCACGCGGACCGCACGTCGCTCCCGGGGGCGAACACGTCCACGACGGGGCCGTAGTTGGAGAACGGCGACATCGCGTCCCCGGCGCACCGCGCGCCGTCGGTCTTCGCGACGCGACACGCGGTGCTCCCGACGGTCAACGCGGTGGGCTCGGACGCCGGGGACACGCCGCGCGCGTCTTCGCGTTCGTTCCCGGCGGCGGCGACGACGACGACGCCGAGCGACGTCAGATCCCGGACCGCGGCGTTGACGGCCTCGCTCCTCGGCCCGCCGACGGACATTGAGACCACCTTGCGATGCCCCGGCGGAATCTCCCGCTCGAGGACCCAATCCAGCGCGGACAACACGTCGGAGGAGGAGCCGCGGCCTTCGCCGTCCAAAATTTGCACCGGCGTCAGCGACGCGCACTTCGCGATCCCGGACGTCGCGCCCACCGCCGTCGCGGCGACGTGCGTCCCGTGACCGGACGCGTCGAAGACTTTCCCGTCGCACCCGACGAAGTTCCACCCCGACTCGACGCGACCGTGCGGTGTGAAATCCTCGTGCGTGACCCCGACGCCGGTGTCGAGCGAGTAGACGTGGACGCCGCGGCCGCAGAGGCAGTCCGGCGGGTCGTACGCGCCGTCCAGACGCGAGATCGTCGCGGGCGAGATCGACGCCGCGTTCGGCATCTGCATCTGCTCGTACGTCGCGCGGTCTAAGTTCCACTGCGCGTCGGTCAGCGACGTCTGCGAGTACGGACACGCCGCGCGCATCACGGGACCCGGCGCGTTCGCGTTCGCGTTCGCGTCGGAGTCGAAGTCGACGTCGACGTCGAACGCTCGCATCTCGACGTCGGTCTCGAACGACTCGATGTCGTCTTCGTATTCGCGCAAGAACGCGTCGCGGTCGGCGGCGGACGCGCCGTCGAGGACCGCGACTCGGAACGCCGGCGCGGCCGCGCGCAGAGACGGACGATACGACAGCGCGTCGTCGTCGTCGTCGTCGTCGTCGTCGCCGCCGCCGCCGCCGCCGAGGAGGAGGAGACGGCGGTGGCGGCCGGTCGAAGGCGAGGGCGACGCCGCCTCCGCGGCGTGAAGCGCGGTAAAAAACTCCGCGACGTCGCTCGCGCCCTCTCCTTTCCCCGCCGCGGCCTTCGGGCGTCTCGCCTCGACGACGCGCCTCGCCTCTCTGAACCTTTCCGCGGAGAATTTCGGGCGAAACCGGACGATCACGCGATCGCGCTCGCGACGCGGCGCGGACGGTCGATCCGGCGCGTCGCCGCCGCCGCCTTTGACATTCGCCGCGCACGACGGCTCTCGCTCGACGCCGCCGCCGCGGAACCCTCGAGGCGCGGACGGTCGCCCGCCGCGCGGTGCGCGACCGCCGCCTACGAAAAAGAAGGGATTATTCGTGTTGGCGTTGGCGTTGGCGTTGGCGTTGGCGCCGCCGCCGAGGGCGTTCGAATTGCCGCCGCGATCGAAGTTGGATCCGCCGCCGCCGAACGACGACGACGACGACGACGACGCGGCGGCGTCCGACACGTCCGACACGTCCGAAACGTCCGACGCCGCGGCGCTCGCGCTCGTCGCCGGCCGTCGCGCGCTACGCGTCGCGTCCACCGCGCCGACGGTCGGCTCCGCGAAAGAACCCCCGCCCGGGTTCGGGTTCGGATCGGACGTTTGAACGGGCGCGGCGACGACCGGATCCGCGCCCGCCGCGGGGGTCGTATCGATCGGCGTCGTCGTCGGCGTCGTCGTCGTCGGCGTCGTCGCCGCCGCCGCAGGTCTCGGGCGGTTATCGATCGCGGCGGCGGGGACGTCGACGGTCTCCTTGGGCGTCTCGATCGGCGCCGGTTGCGGTTGCGTCGGCGTCTGCGTCGCCGGCTGCGCCTGCGGGTTCGACGGCGCGTCGACGGGCGTCGCCGTCGTTGCCGCCGCCGCCGCGTCGGACGGAAGCGTCGGTCGCGGCTTCGCGCTCGGCGCGTCGACCTCGGTCGCGGCGGGCGTCGTCGTCGTCGTCGTCGTCGTCGTCTCGGGCGAAGACGCGTCCGTCGTCGTCGTCGTCGCCCCGCCCCCCGCGCCCGGTACCTCCCTCGGCCGCTTCGTCCCCCCTCGCGCGGCGCTCGCGACATCGGGTGACACGTCGACCGTCGGCGTCTCCGCCGTCGTCGTCGCCGCCGCCGCCGCCGCCTCCGGACGCGGTCGAGTCGTTCGAGCCGCGGGGTCGTCGTTCAGTAGTTCTGGTTCGATCGTCGCTCCCGCGGTCGCGGTCGCCGCGCGCGCGTCGTCGTCGTCGTCAAAGTCGCCGGGACTCCTCCGCGGGCGAACGTCCACGGTCGGCGCGCTCTCGAGCGCGTCGTAGAACGCCGCGTCCGTCGTCGTCGCGTCATCAGGGCGGCTCTCGACGCCGCCGCGCGACGCCGCCGGGCGAGGGACGTTCCGCGGCCGCGCGAACGCGTCCGCCGAGGGTTCGGCGGGCTCGCGCGGGCGCGAGACCTCGCGCGGAGGCGGCGTGGTTTGCGCTCGCGCTTGTTGCGTCTGCGGACGCGGCGCCGCTCGCGAGGCGGCCGGCGCCGCGCGCGTCGCGCCGCTCGATCGACCCGCGCTCGCGCGCGTCCCCGCGCGAGGTCTCGCGCCGAACCCTCCGCGCGCGGCGTTCGCGCGCGTCGCCGCGCCCCGCGCGCCGAACCCTCCGCGCGCGGTCGCGGCCCTTCCGACGCTTCTTCCCGCGAACCCTCCACCGCCTCTTCTCGCGCCGCCGCCGCCGCCTCTCCGCGCGGCCGCCGCGCGCTGCGCGTCCGCGCCCGTCGCGAGGAGGAGGAGCAGGAGGATCGCGATACAGCGCGCTCGCGCGGCCGCGGACGCCATCTCGCGCGCGCGGAAGTGCGGCGTCGTCCCGAACCACGACGTGCCACGTCGCGCGGTCCAAGACGCGGCAGCGCGTCGTCCGAGACTTTCGTCGCGACGGACGGCGACCACGGCGTCCTCGTCAGCGCGTATCGCGCACTCCCTCGCGCGCGGCCGCACGCGCGTCCTGTCGTCATGAAGACCTCCACGATCCCTCCCGCCCTCGCGCTCGTCCTCCTCTCGTTCGCGCTCGCCGCCGGCGCGCAGGTGGTCACGGACGCGGAGGTGCGCGCGCTCTTTCTTTCTTCTCGCGGACGTCGTCGTCGTCGTCGCCCGCCTCGTCGCCTCCTCTTCCCTCTTCGCCTCCGACGATGAGGTCATCACGCGCTTCCCTCCTTCCTTCCCTCCCTCTCCGCTCGCGCCGCAGTGGGCGCCGACGCTCCGCCCCGCCGATATGAACGGCCAGTGGTTCGGACGCATCGTCCGCGCGATCGACGCGAGCGTCGAGGGCGCGGAGGTCATGTACGCCGGGCACCCGGACGTCGTGCGCAACGTCGTTTTGTTTTTCGACGCGCGAGACGGCGACGCCATCGCCGCGGCGGTGATCAACGAGTACGGCGGCGTGGAAGAGAAAGACGGCGGCTACCGCGTGAAGGGCAAGAACGTCGCCGCGACGTCGGCGGACGATTGGATGCCCGTGAACGGCGACGTCGGGTGCGTTTCTTTGGCGTTCGACGAGAAGAAGGAGACGATGTACGCGTGCGCGAAAGACTCTGGCGTGGAGGACTACGACGACTGTCCCCCCGTGCCATCCCCGGGGGAGTTCGAGAACGACGGCGCCGGGATCGACCTCGAAGCGATCGGCGCCGACCGCGCGGTGATCCTGAAGCGCTCCCCCGCCGCGCTCACGGACGAAGCCTTCGGTCTGGACGCCTCCGCGAACGAGGAGGAGGACTACGCCGCGAAGTGGCCCGAGGCGATGCCCGGCTTGTGGTCGGGGACGATGGTCGCGAACGACGAAAAGTACGTCTCCATCCTCGGCGCGACGCCGACGTTCTTGAGCGTGTTTCAAGGCGCCGCCCCGAACGCGTGGGTGTTCATGGACCCCGAGGACGAGACCAAGATCGCGAGCGCGAACGTCGGTCTGATGCGAAGCGTGAAGGAGCGCGAAGACGGATCGTTCGAGTTTACGAACGAGGCGTGGAAGTACACGCCCGGCCCGGAGCACGTCGCCGGGCGCGACGACTGGTGCAACGCGTTCGTCCTCAGAGACGACAGCGTCTACATGCTGTCCAACTCGCGCGCGGACGACGTCGACGACGCGGGGACAATCGCGCCCGAGTGCCCGCGAATGCCGGAACTCGAGACGCTGGGTCAGGTGGCGACGCTCATCGCGGAGGGCGGGACGCCGACGTTTGAGCTGCTGTCCGATCAGGGCGCCGTCTCCGCGGTGATGCTGACGCGGCAGTGAACGACAGAAGAAGTGCAGAACGAACGGGAGTGAAACGAGACGACGTCTCCGATGTGACGACGACGACGACGACGACGACGCGTGATGCGACGACGTGAACTGAGTTCTTTCAATCGAAAGCGATGGTACAAAAAAATGCTTCGTTCTTCTACCTACTCGGCTCTTCGTTTCACTTCCGCGTGATGTCCTTCTTCTCCCCCGCGCTAAACACCGTCTTCTCCGTGAATTGTTCCGGCTCCCACGTCCCGTCCAGCCTCTCCGGCGGCGTCATCGTGTTCGCGCCCGCGCCCGCGGCTCGTCGAAACTTTTCCCGTCTCAACATGTTCGAATGCAACGCGTGCACGAGGGTCTCCCCGGCTTTCCCCGTCCTCGACGTCCCCGGACCGGACACTTGCTCCTCCCCGAGCTCCGCGGCGTCCAAGAACCGATCCGTCGCGGCTTCCCAGGACAGCCTGTATCGGTCGCGGCTCGACAGCGGCGTCGGGTCCGTGCTCAGGGCCTTCTTCACGCACTTCGAGAACTCCTCGGGGCTGTCGTACGTCAGACAGTTTGGAAACGAGCTGAAGAATTCGTTCGACGGGTGCGACGCGCAGATGACGTACTTCCCCATCGCGAGCGCTTCCGCGGTCGTCGTCGCGACGACGTCGGAGAGGCTCGGGTTCACGAAGACTTTGTAGTCGTGCATCGCGTCCGAGGCGTGGTCCGCGCGGCCGTGGAACGTCAGCGGTAAATTTTTCTCCGCCGACGTTTGCGTCACGGAGTGAAAGTCCTCGCCGTTGCCGTAGACGTCCAACTCGAGCGGGTACGCCGCGCCGTCGGCGCTCGTGTTGTGCGCCTCGACTCTCTCGAGGAGTTCGTGGAATCCCTTGCCCCAGACAACCTTGCCGAGGAAGTAGCAGCCTTTAGTGAACACCTCGTTCGACGGCGTCACGCGCTCGGGCGTCGGCGGTTCCGCGGGAGTCGTCGCGGGAGTCCCGGCGGGCTCGGTCGCCGCGGTCCCGTCGGCGCCGCGCCCTCTCGCCGCGTCCGCTCGCGCCTTTTCCTTCCGCTCCTTCGCCGCTCGCCTCTTCGATCGCAACACGTTGCTCACCGCTCTCCCCGCGGACGTCGCCGCGGCGGAGTCCGGGTCGTTCTGCGCGGCCATCGCGGCGGCGGCGGCGGTCGCCTTCCGCTTCCCGACTTCCAAAAACACCTCGGAGACGCCGTGGACGTTGACCGTCTCCGACCGCGGGAACTCTTGCACCGCGTCGGACAGCTTGATGATCTTGTGACAGTGCAAGCGCGACACCCACGAGTTCACGAGCCGCAGCGCCTTCTCCTTGACGTTCCCGTGCGCCTCCATCTTTGCATACTCGAGGTAGTTGGTGTGCACGATGCCGACGACGTGTTGGAACTTGTCGCTCCACCTCTCCCCGCTGTTATACCAGTTCAAGTGCTCCGGCTCCTCCAAGACCGCGACGTCGTGCGACTTGTCCGTGATGTATTCGCTCACGTCGCCGACGGGTAAGATCGAGTACTTGTCCGTGTGATACCGCCCGGGGTAGAAGTCCATCTTTAGGTTCGAAGGCTCGAACCCGCAGCGTTCCTTCACCCACTTTCGCACGTACGCGCTCTGTTCCTCGGGAGAGTCGAACACGATCGAAGGGTGGATGATCTTCTGCTCCGACGGCGCGAGCCACGGGATCACGAGCGTGACGTCGTGCAACCCCCGCCGCGCGAGGTACGCCGCGCGAAGCAGCGGGTTCACCGCCGTGCCCGTCATCCACGGCAGCGCCGCCGTCGTGACGATGGCGATGGATCGACCGGGGTCCTTCAGCGACTTCTGTTTACTCGCGACGCCGTCGCCGGGCCCGCCCGTCTGACCCTTCTTCGAGCTCGCGCCTCGGGACACCGCCGCGGCAGCCGCGGCGCGACGTTCCTCGTCCGCCCTGGGCATCACCGCGACGTCGCTGGACGTCCTCTTCGTCCGTCGCTCATCCGCCGAAGACGGGGAAATCTCGACGGACGCGTCGAGGAGCTCCGTCTCCTCCCCAGGATCGTTCTCCGTGCCGTCGCGGGACGACATCGACGTCATCGACGACGTGCGCCCGAACCGCGACGACGAAGACGATTTAGGTTCCTTCCCCGGGGTTATCGGCGACTCCGCCGCGGCGCCCGGCGCGGCGTCGACGTCCGCGCCCGACGCCGCTTCGTCCGCCTTTTTCCACCCCGCGCCGACGCCCCCCGGCGGACCAAACTTAAACTTCATCCCCGGCATCACGCCAATCTTCCCCTCGCCGTCTTTCGCCTTCTCTTTCGCCTTTTCGAGCCACTCCTGCACCGCGGTAGACCCGGCGTCGTGAATGTCGGACAACCACTCCGTCGGAGGCTTCACGTCCGGCATCGCGAACGCCTTGCGCGTCGGCGCGGCGGTCGCGACGCCAAAGTCGCCGGGCTGCGACAGTTCATCTTCCCTCCTCGACGGCGACGTCGACCGCCGCGACGACGCGTTCGAGTCCCCCCCCCCGCCGCCGTTGCCGTTGCTTCCACTTCGTCGTCGCGGCCGCCCGAACGTGGCGTCGGACATCGGGCCGGACCGACCCCCGCCGGAGCTCGCCGACGTGGCGGACGTCTTTAAAGATTTGAAAATGTCCCACTCGGGCAGCGTCGGCGGGGACGGCATCACCGGCATCTGCGGCCTGGGGAGCGTCCCCGGCGCCGCGACCGCGTCGCCCTTGACCTCGCCGCCGCTGACCCGCGCGTCGTTCGCCGCGCCGCCCGCGCCGCCGCCGCCGTCGGCGTCGGCGCCCGCGTCGGCCCCGAAGAAGTGGTCCCCGCTCGCGAGCTGATCCGCGGTGGAGGAGCGACGCATGCCGCCGACGCGCTGCGCCGCCGCCGTGCGCACGCGGCTCAGGAGGACGTTATCGTCCGGCGCCAGCTTCGCGACCGTGTCCGGGACGCGCCGCGCGAGCTCCGTGAACGCGTTGATGGTCGGATACGGCCCGCCGTTGGACGTCTCCGACGAGCTCGTCGGCGTCGCGAGGCTCTCGCGCGTGCTCGCGAGCGCGCGCTGCAGGTCCGCTTTCGCCTGCGTCACCCTCGTGTCCATCGCCTCGCGCATCTTCCCGAGGGAGAACGCGTCCGCGGGACGCGCGGTCGCGTCGCGGTCGAGGGGCGCGGGGCCTCGCGGCGGGCGCGGCGGCGGCGGCGGCGGCGGCGTCTCCATCGCGCCGCTTGACGCGCGATGCGTATCGCGGACGCGGCTGGCTCAGGTTTCGACGGTGCCCAAGGCGAATCTCGCGCGCGGACGCGCGCGCGGCGACTTCGCGCCCGGTTTGCCGCCCCGCGCGGGTCCTCGCGGTTCTTGAGACAGACGACGCGCGGTGCGCGCGCGCGCGACGTCTCTCCGAGCCGCGGAGGACGCGCGCGTGTCGTCCTCGCGCGAGCGAAGCGTCGTCGAGGATATTTCTTTCGTGTTGTTTTGTGGTCGCGAGAGCGTCGGGGCGTTTCGCCGTCCCCGCGTGCGGCCGGCCGTTTTTCGCGTCGGCGCGGTATGGGATCTCAGTCAGACGGCGTCTGTACTCGTGTACTCGTACAGTAGTACGCTCGCCGCGGCGCCGGATCCCGCGCGAAAAAAAAAATGTTCAAATCGTCTCTCGTCGCGTCGTCGCCAGAGCGCGCGGAGCAGCGACGACGGCGCGCGAGGACCGGGCGGCCGATCCTCCTCCCCGTCGGGCGCGATGGTGTTCCTCTCCAAGATGTACAAGCGGCGGCAGAAGGCGACGGAGATGAGCGCCATGCTCGCGTCGAGGGGCGCGGAGCGAGACGCGGTCGCGAGCGCGGCGGAGGACGACGGCGCCGTCGCGGCGAACGCGCCGGCGACGTACCGTCGCAAGGAGGGCGCCGCTCCCGCGTCGACGCAGGGCACGATCGCGGCCGCGTTCGCGAAGGCGGCCACCAGCGCGTGCGACGACGCCGCCGCGCCGAAGAGCGCCGCGCCGGATCCGTTCGACTTCGAGAGCTCCGCGGACTTCGACGTCGGCCCCGCGGTTTCGATCCCGCCTCATCTCGTCGGATCTCACCATCGGGGGGACGCGCGCGACGACGACGACGGCGACGACGGCGGCGGCGGCGCGTTCGACGGCGCGCGCGCGGCGAGGCCGCCGTCGCCCGCGGACGGCCTCTACAACGATCCGTTCAAGAGCGCGCGCGCGCACAGTCACACGCCGTCGAAGCGACGCAAGGTGACTTGGGCGGAGGTGGAGGACTTCGAGCTCGGGGAGAGCTCGGAGGACGAGGAGCCCGCGGAGTGGAACCTCTTCGGCACGCCGACGCGAGCGACGGCGGGGAAGAACGCGAGAGACGCGAGAGACGCCGCGGAGGCGACGCCGGCGTGGGCGAAGCGAGCCGCGGCGGAGCACGCGGCGAGGCGAGCCGCCGCGATGGACGACGCGATGGATTCAGACGATCGACGGGGGCCCGGAGGGGACGACTCGACGAGCCCGGGGTCGAGCGGCGGCGGGACGGGGACGGGGACGGGGACGGGGACGGGGACGGGGACGGGGACGGGGACGGGGGGCGCGAAGAGAACGTCGAGGACGCGCGCGAGGACGCGGACGAGCGCGGATGCGGAGCAGCCGAAGTCGAGGTCGAAGGCGGGACGGACGAAGAAAGGCGCCGCGCCGCTGAACACGTCGATCCTGACCGGCCCGAACGGCGGCGGCGGCGGCGGCGGCGACGACGACGACGACGCGAGAGATGATGCCGACCCCGAGCGACCGCTGCCGGAGAGCGGCGAACACCTCGCGGACGTGGACGAGGCGCAGTACGCGCTCTCAGGCGTCGGCGACGACCAGCCGTCGTCGTCGCGTCTGCGGTCCGCGGTCGCGCTGACGACGCTCTGCGTGGACGCGAAGCGGCGACGCGTGCTCGCGTCGAACGGGCTGTCCGGCGCCATCGCGCGCGCGGGGTTTTCCATCGCCGCGCGCGCGTTCAAGGACGCGTCTTCTGCCGCGGGCGTCCTCGAGAGGCACCTCGCGCCGCCGCCGAACGCGATGCGCCTCGCCGCGGCGACGCTCTTGTACGCCGGCGCGCAGGACCTGAGCGCGAAGGAGTGCGCGGAGGTGTTCGCGGACCCGGCGAGCGCGGCCGCGCTGGCGTATCTGTTGGGACCGGACGAGGACGAAGGCGGCGGCGCGGGCGACGTTCCAACAGTTCCCGACGGCGCGGGCGGCGGGTTCAGATCCATCGTCACCGCGCGGGCGGCGAAAGAGGCAACCGTCGCGATGCGCGAGGCGCTCGCCGCGTTGAAACTCCTCCCCGACGAGGAGATATCGCCGCAGACGCTGACGTTGATGACGACGCACCGAGCGCTCGCGACGCACGAGAAGCTCGCCGCCGAGGCGAGCGCGCGCGACGCGGTGCGAAGAGCCGGGCGGACCAACGCGGGGGAGGAGGAGGAGGAGGACGAGCGAGCGGACGAGGAGAAGATGCGCGGGTGGGGGACGCTGAAGGAAAGGCTCGCGCGGGACGGCGTGATGCTGCGCGTCGCGTCGCTCGCGGACGACGCCGCGCGGGACGTCGCGCGCGTCGGATCGCGCGTGTTCGCTCGCGCGGCGCCGGCGGGGATCGCGGCGGGATCGACGGAGGACGACGCGGAGATGGACGACGGCGACGGCGGCGAGGAAGGGGCGGAGGACGTGGCGCGCGTCGCGTCGCGGTCGTTCGCGCGGCTGTTCCGGTGCATGCGCGTCGTCGAGTCCGCGACGTTCGGGTCGCAGTCGTGCGCGGACGCGGTCGTGTTGGGGGACCTCTCCCGCGGCGGCGGCGGCGGCGGCGGGACGGCGACGGCGACGGCGACGGAGATCGAAGGCGTCGACGGCGCGCTGTCGCTCGTGCCCACGCGCGCGAACGTCTCGCTCGCGTCCCCGGCGCCGACGGCGATGGACGCCACCGCCGCGGACGAAGCCGCGGAGACGAAGCCGCTGTCTCCGTTCGACGGCGTCGGCGTGAAGCGTCCGTTCGACCCGACGGGCGCGGACGCGTCGGCGCCGCCCGAGAAGAGGATCAAGCCGCTCGTTCTGACGCCGTCGCCCGGCGGCGCGGCGGCGACCGCGGGCGCCCCCGTCCCGGCGTCGCCGTCGCCGTCGCCGTCGCCGTTCGTCGTCGACGCGACGATGCCGATGTCCTCGCCCGTGCCCGCGGCGGTCGCGAAGCGCCTCAGCGACGACGGCGCCGCCGCCGGGTCGCCGACGACGTTTAACTTTTCGCGCGTCGCCGCGGCGGTGGACGCGTCCATCGCGTGGTTGGACGACGGCAGGGCGGACGTCGACGGGAACCGCACCGGGGAACCCGCGCGGTGGACGATGACGCACTCGCTCCTGCGCGCGATCCCGGCGCTGGCTTCCGCGGCCGCGGCGTCGGCGCACGACGCGAGAGCGGGCGAGACCGTGTGCGGCGTGCGCGTGTCGAGAGACGGCGGGTTGGGCGTCGACGCGCGGCTGTGCGCGAGCGTGCTCCGGTCGGTCGTGCACGTGTTGACGAATCTCACGAACGAGAACCCCGCCGGGTGCGCGGCGGTGCGGGCGTGCGACGGCGGGCTAGACAACGCCGCGTCGCTCGTGCCGTGGTGCGCCGCGCTGCAAGGGTTGATCCCGGGCGCGGGGCCGTCGAAGGAGAAACGCGAGGAGGCGGCGATTCGATCGGGGGAGGTTCGAAAGAACGCGACGCGGGCGGGGTTGGGGCCCGCGGCGGCGGCGAGGCAGGCGAAGGAGGACGCGGAGTGCGGCGTCGCCGCGGACATGCTCAACGCGGCGATGTGCCTCCTCGTGAACATGTGCGAGATCGACGCGGAGACGTGCAAGGCGCTTCGGACGCTCGAGACGGACGTCGGCGCGTTGGAGTGCGTCGGCGCGCATCGCGGGAAGAACGGCAAGAAGACGACGCTGAAGTCCGCGGCGAAGGCGCGCGCGGCCGCCGCGGCGTTGGCGTCGCGGCACGTCGGGCTCGTCGAGCTTCTGACGCAGATATTCGTCCGCAGCGGCGGCGCCGGGCCCGTGGACGAGGACGGGAACGTGATCAAGAAGGCGTCGGAGGGCGACGGCGACGGCGACGGCGACGGCGACGGGAAGCGAGAGACGCGAAAGACGCGCGCGTCCGCGGCCGCGGCGGCGAACGAACCCGAGGACGACGAGGTCACCGCGGAGATGATCGAAGCGAGGGAGAAGGAGGGGGATGGGTTGATAACGCAAGCGTACGCGGCGTTACTCGCCGCGTTCCTCGTGGAGAACCAACCCGCGTTGAGAGCGGACGTCGTGTGCTCGATGCCCGAGGGGGGCCTCGCGGCGATGGCCGGCGTCCTCGAGCGGTTCCGCGCGTTCCACGAGAACCTGGACAGCATCTCGGAGGAGTCGCACGCGTCGCTGTCGAGGATCATCAAGTGGCTCAAAGGGAACAACTGACGACGCGCGATGGAGGGGAGAGAGGGACTGACGGCTGTTGCGTAGAGTGAATTTTTGCGACGACGAAAACGACGTAAACCTCGTTCTCAGCACTGCTGTCTCGCGCCCGAATCCTCGAGTCCTCGTTCACTCGAACGACGCGCGGAGCGACGCGCGACGACGCGCGATGTCGAAAGTCTCGTTCAAGATCACGCTCACGTCGGACCCGAAGCTTCCGTTCCGGGTGTTGAACGTCCCCGAGGAGGCGCCGTTCACCGCGGTGCTTCGATACGCCGCGGAGGAGTTCAAGGTCCCCGCGGCGACGTCCGCGATCATCACGAACGACGGCGTCGGCATCAATCCGGCGCAGACGTCGGGGAACGTGTTCTTGAAGCACGGCTCGGAGCTCAGGTTGATCCCGCGCGATCGCGTGGGTGGGAGGTGAGGTGGCGAGCGTCGAGAATCGCGCGAGCGATGAGGGCGGGGTGGGGCGTCGGGTAGGTGGACGAAGGCGACGGGCGAGTGACGAGTAGTAGATGTTTTGGTTTTGTTGGAAAGGAACGAGATCCACACGCACTCCACGTCGCGCGCTCCGTCTCCGCCGCGATCTCGCTCTCACCTCCGGCGTGATCCCGCGCGATCGCTAGGACCGCCGCCATGGCGACGGTCCTTCGGCGCGCGAGCGCCTTCGCGCGCGTCGTCGCGACGCGCGGTGGAAACGGCGTTTCGTCGTCGTCGTCGTCGTCGTCGTCGTCGTCGTCTCTCGCGCTGCCCGCGTCGTCGCGTTCCATCTCCACGGAGGAGCGGTTCCGCGAGACGCCGGGGAACATATTCAAGTCGTCCGAGGCGAACAAGATCGGGCTGTCTTACGCGCTGGACGGCGTCATGCGCAGCGGCGCGCACGACATGAAGGCGCGCGCAGAGCCGTCCACCCGCGCTCGCTCGTTCGTTCGTTCGATCGATGACGTCGTCGATTTCGTCCGCTCGTCGGCGCTCTCTCGCTCGTCGCCCGCTTCCTCACCCCCCAGGCCCCCCTCCTCCCGCGCCTCTCTCTCTCCATCGCATCATCAGGTCTTCGGCACGGGCACGCTCGCGGCGCTGACGTCCAGAACCGCGTACGCGAAGTTCACCGCCGCGCACTACCACTTCTACGACGCGCTCGAGCGTCGACTCGACGCCGCCGCGAGCGAGACGCGCGCGGGCGG
>NW_003315891.1:782856-861784 GCF_000151265.4 Micromonas pusilla CCMP1545 | reverse complement strand
GCGACGGCGTACGCGAATCGAATCGCGGAAGCCGCGGAGACGGAGCGCGGCGCCCCCGAGGGCGGCCCGCCGTTGCTGCTCGCGCACTTCTACTGCAGGTACCTCGCGGACCTCTTCGGCGGGAGCGTGCTCGGGTGGCCGACGAAGCGCGCGCTGCGATTGCGTCGCGTCCCCGCGTTCTACGAGCACGACGAGGCGGTCGTCGCGGCGCGGAGGCCCGAGTACGTGGAGTCCGTGTACGAAGCTCTGAACGACGCGGGGGCGGGGTTGTCGGAGGCGTGGACGGCGGACGTCGTGCGCGAGTGCGAGACGGCGTTTAAGTTGAACGCGGAGGTGTTTAAGGAGGACGGGAGGGATTCGTCGTTCGGGGCGTTTCTCGGCGGCGTACACGTCTTGCGAGGATACGCGATGGAGCGGATATGGGGATCCGGCGCGGAGGGACCGCGGGACATCTTCGGACGGCTCGTGAAGCGGAAGAATAACTTTTCGACGCGGTTCCACCACGGCGAGGAAGTCGCGCGGACGGGGTACATCAAACCGCCGCCGGCGACGAAGAAATGAAGCGAAGCGAACGATGAGAGAGAGAGGGGACACGCCGCGTTCGCGAAACTTTAGTCTATTTCGTCTCGTTGGGGCGGTGTGATGTAGTACGATACGTTTCATCAGACTAAAAACGCATACGGGATCATGCTCCGCGTGCGTTGATTGGCTCGCGAGGATGCTCCGAGCAGAGAGATACTTTTTCGGCCACCTTAGCGTCAGGTCGTCACCGAATCGCGGGGTCATATCCTCGACGCACGGCGCGCGACGCACGCCCGTGCAGACGCGGGCGCGATGTCCAGCACGATGTGCGCGACCGCGGCGAGCGCGCGGTGGGTCGCTCGCGACGGCGCGACCGCGACGCGCGGGCGCGATCCGACGCGGCGTGCGATAAAAAAGGCGCAGCAGGTCGATTGGAGCGCGATTGGAGGACGGCGAGCGAATCGCGCGCCGAGGCGAGGCGCGCGCGTGATCGTCGCCGCGGAAGAGGAGGTCGGGACGAGGGTGGAGACCATGCAGGGCAGCGCGGAAGAAATCGCCGCGGGCGTCGAGGCGATGAAGACCGCGCTCGCCGCCGCGGACGCGCCGGAGTGCGACGAGGCGACGATGGTGTGGTTCCTTCGCGACCGGAAGCTCGACGCGGACGCGGCGTCCGCGAAGCTCATCAACTTCCTGAGATGGAGGAAAGAGTTGGGCGCGATCACGGACGAGGACGTGCGATCGTCGTTGGAGCAAGGCGCGGCGTACGTCCACCCGCACCTGGACAAGGAAGGCCGCGCGTGCATCGTCGTCGAGGTCGCGAAACACGTCATCAAAGACCGCGACTTGGAGATCTCGAAAAAACACGCCGTGCGAGCGGTCGAGCAGTGCATCGAGATGATGGAGGCCGCGCCGAACGGCAGCGAGAGCATATACGCGGTGTGGGACATGCAAGGCTTCTCCGGCGCGAACGCGGACTTGGACCTCGCGAAGTTTTGCATCCTGGACGTGTTTCGCGAGTATTACCCCAAGCGGCTGTCGCAAGTCGCGGCGATCGACTCGCCGTGGACGTTCAAGCCGGTGTGGACGATTTTGAAGCCGCTGATCGGGAAGTACAGCAGCGTGGTGCAGTTCGTCACCGCGAAGGAGGTGATCGAGAACTTCAACCCGGGCGAGGCCCCGAAGTGTCTCGCCGGGGACAGGGTTTAGCTCGACGCTTTTGAAATATTTCGATTCGATTTTATTTTCCAATCGACTCGTTCTATCGCACCGTCCTACCGTGCCCACGCGGGCGACTCGCCCGCCCGCCCGCCCGACCGACTACCTAACGCGTCCCTTCCTTCGCCCGCGCTCCCTCGTCCGGCCCTCCTCCCTCCGACGCCTCCTCGCGTCGCTCCGCCTCCGCCGCCTCCGCCGCCGCCGCCGCCGCCGCCGCCTCCTCCTCGACTCGCGCCTTGTACGCGCGCGCGTTCGCCGCCAACGTCCGCCACTTCTCCACTCGCTTCTCCTGCCGCTCGATATTGCGCTTCGTGCGATTCTCTCGGTTCACGGTCGCGTTCCATTGAATGAACGCCGCCTTCTCGCGCCGTCGTCGCCACTTGTTCCGTGTGCCGTGTTTCGGGATGTTCAGGACGTGGTAGTCGTTCCGTGGGAGGATCTCCTTCCCGTCCGCGTCGAGCTCGCGCAGGTCCGGGTCGTTCCACGCGTCCGGCGGGCGCGCAGCCTCGGGGTACTTCGTGTGGTACGGCCCGTACGCGCGCGTCTGTTGCGCGGAAAGGAAGGGCGAGGCCGTCCACGCGCGGTGACGCGTCGCGGCGTTCGCCTCGACGCGTCCGATCGCTCCGCGGTTAGGGTTCCGCTCGCGCGCGAGCGCGGAGGCGGACGCGGCGAGGCCGCGGGGGGTCTCGGACGCGGCGGACGCGCGCGACGCGACCGCGGCCGCGGCGCTCGAGAGCCGCCGCAGCGTCGACGCCTTCGTCAGCGCGTTGAACATCCGCGCGGATCGCGCGTGCCGAGGGCGCGTCGTTCTGTGCGCGCGGGCGATCGGATCAATCTGTTCGTCCTCGGAAAACGAACTCTCAACGAGCGAGCGCGCGCGTGTTTCATTCAGCGTCCCCGCGCTGGATCGACCTCGTCGGCGTTCACTCGTCGCCGCGCGCGCGGTCGTCCTCGTCGTCGACCGCCGCGATGGCCTCGAGCGAGCCGCTCGGCCCATGGACGAAAGCCGGAATCGGCGCGCTCGCGGGACTCGTCGAAGTGAGCTGTCAGCAGGTGCGCTGCGCTCGCCGTCGGGTGCCGAGCGACGGAGATGAATGAATGATGAACGCAGCCGTCGCCGTCGCCGTCGCCGTCCCGTCCCCGCCGCGTCGTCCTCCGACGCCGACCGCCGACGCCTTCCCGTTCCCCTCCCTCCCCCTCCCCCTCGCAGCCGCTGCACGCGCTAAAGAACTGCGTCCAGGACGGACGCCGGTTCCCGCTCGCGAACCCGATCGCGTGGTACCGCGGATGGCTCGCGTGCGTCTGCGTCTCCGCGCCGACGACGGCGACGCAGTTCGGCGGAGGCGCCGCGTTCGCCGCGCTCGCGTCGTCGTCGCAAACGCCGCGCGCCGACGCCGGCGCGGTCGGCGCGGCGAGCGCGTTCGCCGCCGGCGCGGCGAGCGGCGCGGCGCTCAACCCGTTCGACCTGGGCGCCATCCAACAGCAGAAACACGGCGGGTCCCTGCCGGGGACGGCGCGACGACTGATACGCGAGCACGGGGTCGGGGTTCTGACGCGCGGGGGGATGGCGACGATGGCGAGGGAGGGGACGTACGTCCTCGGGTTCATGTGGGCGACGCCGCTCATCGCGCGGCGGCTCGCGGAGCGCGGCGACGCCGCCGACGGGGACGTCGGCGCGTCCGCCGTCGCCGTCGGCGACCGTCTCGCCGCGTCCGTCGTCGCCGGCGTCGCCGCGAGCGTCCTGACGCAGCCGTTCGACGTCGTGAAGACGCGCATGCAGGCGAACCTCGGGGAAGGCGGCGGCGGGGACGGGGGGTATCGGCGCGTCGCGGCGGCGGTGTTTCGCGAGAGAGGCGCCGCGGGGTTGTGGCTCGGTCTCCTCCCCCGGGCGCTGCGCGTCGTCGGCGCGACGTTCATCGTGTCGTCCGTGGACGCGAACGCGAGCGCGATGGTGGCGACGCGGCGCGCGACCGCGGGGTCGTAGCACGTCGGGCAGGGGACGAAGGCGGCCCCTCGCGCCGTGGGCGCTCTGCGTCATACTGTAGTTTATTAGAAATCGCGTCAGCGGAGTTAACAATTATCGCGACGAAGACACACCTCGCCGCGCGCTCGTCGGGATGTCGCGCGCGATGGCCGCGTCGCGCGCGTGGCACGCGCCGTCGCGGTCCGCGCGCGCGCGCGCGATCACGACGCGGTGGACCCGCGACAGTTCGCGCGCCGCCCGAGGCGGCGGCGTCGACGCGATTCTCCCGTCGTCGCGACGTCGTCGTCGCGCGCGGGAGGGCGCTCGACGCGCGCTCGAAGCCGCGCCGAGCGACGGCGGCGGCGGCGGCGAAGTCGCCGCGGGCGCGAGCGACGCGGGACTCGAAGCCGCGCGCGAGGCGCAGGCGGGTCGTCTGCACCGCTTCTACACGGTGCGCGCGTTGACGGCGTCGACCGCACCGATCCGCTCGTCCCTCCGAAACGCGTCGAACGTCCCCGCCGATCCACGCGCGACGACGCGTCGTCCAACGTCCGCATCCATCATCCGTCCGTCCGACCCGTCCCCTCTCTCTCGTTCACAGGACGACGCGATCCCGTCCTCGGGCGGAACGCTGACCCTCGGCCGCGACGAGTCCAGGCACGCGACGAGAGCGCTCCGACTGAAGCCCGGGGACCGCGTCGAGGTGTGCGACGGACGCGGCGCGACGGCGACCGCGGAGCTGTTGCCGTACTCCTCCTCCGGCGGCGGCCGCGGCGGGGGCGTCGTCTCCGTCGCGTGCGTCGGCGACGCGACGCGCGCGGCGTACGACGGCCCGAGGTGGGAGGTCGCGGTCGCGTGCGGTGGGCTCAAGGGAGGACGCGCGGACTGGCTCGTGGAGAAGCTCGCGGAGCTCGGCGCGGCGTCGCTCGCGCCGACGCTCACGGCGCGCAGCGCCGTCGTGGGCGGCGGCGGGGAGGGCAAGAAGGGCAAGAACCGCGAGAACGGTAAGAAAGGGAAAGGGGCGAAGTCTAGAGGAAAGAATGGGGGCGCGGACGACGACGACGACGACGACGACGACGACGACGACGACGACGGCGGCGGCGGCGGCGACGGCGGCGGCGAGACGAAGCGCGGGCGAGAGGGCCGGTGGGTCCGCGTCGCGGCGGCGGCGAGCAAGCAGTGCCTGCGGACGCACGCGCTCGTCGTCGAGAGCCCGTGCGCGTTCGACGCGCTGCTGCGACGCGTGCGCGACGCCCCCATCGCGCTGCTCGCCGCCGCGGGCGCGCCGCCGCTTCGGGACGCGCTTCGGGACGCGGACGTCGACGACGGCGACGACGGAGAGACGGCGTCGGGGCCGGGGCGGGGCGCGACCGGGGGGCTGTTGATCGTCGGGCCCGAGGGCGACTTCACCGAGGACGAGCTCGGGGCTCTGATCGACGCGGGGGCGACGCCCGTGGGGTTGGGGCCGCTCAGGTTGAGGGTGGAGACCGCGGCGGTGGCGTTGATGGCGTGCGTGGGGATGATGCACCCGCGGAAGCCTCCGCCGGGGTGTTGAGGCGCGGCGTCGTCGTCGACTCGGTTTTGCCGCTGGCACGCAGTGCATCATCACGGTGCCAACTTTTAAAAGCGACTTGACGACGCGTCTTGTCATTATTCAATTCCTCCGTTGACTCGCTCGCACTCGATCTCGCGCCGCGACGCGTCATGACGGCGTCGACTTCCCCCCCCGCGTCGCCCCCACCCGCGGGCGACGACGAGGCGTACGCCGCGATGCGAGCCCAGGTCGAGGCCGCCACGGACGCGCTCCGCGAGGATCTTCTCGCGACGGCCGCGGAGATGAAATCTTTCACCGACCTCGCCGGAGGCGAGGACGTTCGCGAGCTCCTCGCGATGCGCTTCGGGATCGAGGAAGAGATGGCGTCCCTGCGGAGAGAGACGCGACGGCTGGAAGCGATCGCGGAGCTCGGGAGTATGGAGGCCGCGGAGACGGACGGCGGCGACGACGAGGACGTCGAGACGCGACGCGCGGCGTCGAGAGCGCGGCTCGCGGCGATGGAAGCGACCGCGGACGAGGACGCGGCCGCCGCGCGCGCGGCGTTCGTCGCCGCGAGAGACGAGAACGGCGGGTCCGACCCCGCGTCGACGTCGTTCGACGCGTTCGACGGCGACGACGAGGAGGCGTTGGACCGCGCGATCGCGGAGATGGACGAGAGGCTCGACGCCGCGCGCGCGTCGAGGAACGAGATGGTCACGAGAAGGAGAGAGCTCGAGGCTGAGCTCGACGCGTTCGTGCTCATGGCGCGTGAGGACGAGGCCGAGGAGGGGGCCGCGGGGGAGATCGCGCGGGCGTTTCTGAAGCAGCCCGCGGGGGGGGCGGGGAGGGAGGCGGCGCGACGCGACGCGATTCGCGGCGGCGGCGACGAGAGCGAATCGAATTCGACGACGGATCGCGCGACGACGCCGCCGCGCCCTCCGGTGCGGTAGGAGTTCTCATATCATCTAACGCTTGACCCACTGGAACGCCTTCCTCGCCTTCTTCCGCCCCGGCTTCTTCCTCTCCACCATCCTCGGATCCCGCGTGAGATACCCCGCACGCTTCAGCGCCGGCCGGAACGACGGCTCGTACAGCTGCAGCGCTCGCGCGACGCCGTGTCGAATCGCCTGCGCCTGCCCGCTCAGCCCGCCCCCTCGCACGCTCGCGACCGCGTCGAATAAACCGATCGTCTTCGTGAGCACAAACGGCGACAGCGCCCACCCTCTCTCGTTGATGTCTAAGATGTACTCGTCCAACGGCTTGTGATTCACGAAGAACACGCCGGTGCCCGGTTTGATCGTGACGCGCGCCGTCGCGGTTTTTCGTCGACCCGTCGCGCCCGACCTTCCCTCCTCGTCCCTAACGCTCACCCTCTTGAGCTTGTCCTCCTTTTGTTTTTTCATCTCCAAGATGCGCCGCAGCATCCGTCGCTTCGACTCCTCCGTCTCCGCGTCCTGGAGCTCCTTCAACGTCGGGAAGTCACCAGCCCCGACGTCGCGCGCGTGGCGCTCGCGGCGTCTCTTCTTTTCGTCGTCGTCGTCGTCCCCCGAGAGTCCGTCCAGTTCGCTCCAGTCCAAGGGCAGGTTCTCCATCTCCTCGATCGTCTCCGCGGTCATGCCCTTCAAGTGTCGCTTGGCCCCGGCCGGGGGGAGCTCGCCGTACCACACGGTGGGATCCGCGGGCGGGTCTGCGGAGCGACGGGGAGGAGAGATCGGTCGACGTGAGTTAGGGTTCGCGCGAACGAGAGGGGGGGAGGATCGACGACGACGCGAACGATCGCGCGCGAGGGACCGGGCGGGGACGCACAACTGGTGTGCTTGCCGCTCCCGGGAATGTAGTTGTCGATGACCTCCGACATCGGCACGATCTTCTTTATCTTTCGCAGGTACTGGTCCGGGAGCCCCTCGGCGCCGTGGCTCTTGGGGAACGGGAATCGCTTGAACGCGGAGACGTCGCGCCTCTGCTGCGCGTCGCGATCGAACGGGCTCTTCTCGACGCGGTCGCGCGCGATGACGCCGCGCGCGAGGGCGTGCATCGCCCTCGCGCGGTCGGAGAAGACGCACGGTTCGCATCGAGTCGTCTCGCCGACGCGCCGGGCGACGAGCCCGGCGACCGCGGACGCGAGCTTCCTCCTCGGGGCGCTCATCGTTCTGGCGGAGGGTGGACGGTGGCGCTCGTCAAGATGGCTGAAGTCTCATCGCAAAAAAAATGAAACGCCATATTCTCTCATTACAAGCGGCGGTCGTTCAATAAACACTGTACGCGCGAACGTCACACGATAATATCTCCTCCTCGTTTCGCACTCCCTCCTCGCTCGTCGCTCAAAGCTTGCGTCGCTTGTATCGGATCGTGCACGGGTGCTTGGGCCCGACGACCATGCCCTCGTAGTCCGGCTCCGGGAGTTTCCCGACGAGCTCGAACTCAAAGTTTCTCAGGAGGATGCTCCAGATGGTCTTGATCTGCATGAACGCGAACGTCTCGCCCATGCACCCGTGCCTCCCGCCGCCGAACCCGATGAAAGACGCGAACTTCTCCTTATCCTCCGGCGACGGCTGGCGGAACCGCGACGGCTTGTACGTGTCCGCGTCGCTGAACACGTTGTTCAGGCGGTGCGAAAACGCGGGCGACGTCGCGACGATGTGCCCCTTCGGGACGACGAACTCCTTCCCCTTGGACGTCGTCACCTTGAACGGCTTGTGGCACTGCCTCAGGAGCATGATGAGCGGCGGGTGCATCCGCAGCGCTTCCTTGATCGCGTAGTGAAGCTCGTCCATCTCCGCGAGAACGTCGAAGTCGATCTTCCCTCCGTGCTTCTCCATGACTTTTTTCTGCTCGCCCTCCAGCGTCGGCATGACCCTCTCCTTGTTCGCGATCGTGAGCAGACCGGTCCACGTGGACGTGATCGAGGACGTGTGCTGTCCCGCGAAAAGAACCGCGATGAGCATGCCGAGGACTTGGTCGTTCGTCAGACGGCTGCCGTCGCGATACCGCGCGTCGATGAACGTCTGGAGCACGTCCGGCTCGTGCGCGTTGGCCTCGCGTCTGGCTTGAATCACCCGGTCGAAGATGGCGGCGAGGTCTCTGCGCGCCGCGTCGCGCTTCCGGTGCGCCTCGATCGGGGCGTACGGGAAGAAAACCGACAGAGGGACCATGCCCTTATCGAGGTCGTGCACGAGCGTCGTGACCTCCGAGAACAGCGTCTCGCGAATCTCCCTGCCGAGGAGGCACCGCGACGCCGTGAGGACGATGAGCTCGGAGAGCGCGTCGAGCAGGTCCACCTCTCCCGACTCGCCCCACTTCCCGAAGTAATCCTCCGCCTCCTTGACCATCATCCCGACGTACGAGCGAAGGCGGTCGGACTTGAGCGAGTCCGCGAAGAACCGGAACTGCTCCGCGCGCGTCAAGTGGTCGACGTCGAAGACGACGCCCTTGCCGAACGTCGGGACGTTGAACTCGTACACCTCCTTCTGCGACATGTCCGCGTCTCTCGCCTTGAAAAAGTGTTCGCTGACGTGCGGGCCGATGAGGAACGTGATCCTCTTGTGGAACACCGGGACTGCGGGTTGGTTGGATCGGGGGGGCGGGGAGGGGTGGGGGAGGAGGACGGGGCGTCAGGTGGGACGCGGCGTCCGCGCGAGGAGGGGCCATCGCGAACGATCTTAACGGCCGACGGCGGCGTGCGATGGAGGAGGGGGCGTCAGGTGGGACGCGCCGGCCGCGCGAGGAGGGGCGCTACCGATCGATCTTAACGGCCGACGGCGGCGTGCGATCGAACATTTCGAGTGACGTGTTCGGCGCGCGATCGACGAAGATCGCCCTCGCGGACGCGCCGGGCGTCTTCTCGAGACGCGACGCACCGGTGAAGACCTCGCCGTACTTCGGGAACGCGTTGTTCATCAGACCGATCGGCCCCTTGAGGAACTGGATCATCCCGCCTATCACGGGCCACGTCCCGATCACGGGCGGGGACTTGAACGGCTTCAGGACGACGTGCGAGAGCGCGTCGAAGACGACGAACAGGACGACCGCGGCGACGAGCGCGACGGGGAGCAAGCCCCACGCGGGGACGCCGACGAACTCGGTGACTTGCGCGAGGACGTCCATTTTGTCGTGTGCGAGGCGACGTTCGCGATGCGCGCGAGGGTGTGCGGTGCGCCGCGGGGGGAAGCCGGATACCGGATGCGCGTTGCGATCGACGCGCGAGGGAGCTTCCTGGGCCACCAATTTTCGCGAGATTCGATCGTGACCGATTGCTCATACGACGTCCGCGCGTGTACTCGTACTACGCTACGCGCCGGACGGATCTCGGAAAACAGCGAGCGAATTCGTCAGAGCTCTCGGACGCACGCGCTGACGGCGGCGTCTCGCGCGCGAGATGGACCACGTCGCGTCGCTCGCGTCGCGAGCCGCGACGCTCGCCCGCGTCGACGCGAACGCGCGCGCGGGCGCGACGTCCTCGTCCTCGTCATCTCGCGGCGGCGGACCTTCCTCCGTCGCGATCCGACTCGGGTGCCAATGCCCTAGGCCCCGCCGCGGGACGAAGCGAGACGCGCGCGTCCGTCTCGCGTCGACCGCGTCGTCCCGCGGCGGGTTCGCGCTCGCGCCGAGCGGGCTCGCGCCCCCGGGGATCTCCTCGCCGCTGCCGACGCGACGCGCGCGCCGTCGTCACGACGGCCGCGCGCCGTGCACGCCGAGCCGACGATGCGCGAAGTGCGAGGCGTTCTCGGACGGGCTCGGGTCGCGAGCCGCGGAGCTGCGAGAGTGCTGCCGCGAAGCCGCGGCGAGGGCGGCGAGGAAGGACACGCGGAAGACGCTCGTCACCGCCGCAGCGGTCGCGGGCGTCGCGACGGCCGCGTACGTCGCGTACGGCGGCGGCGGCGGCGGCGGCGGCGGGAACGGCGGACGGTTCGGCGGCGGCGGCGGCGGCGGCGGCGGCGGCGGCGAGCGATCGACCTCGCGCGTCCACGCGTCCGGGGCGACGTCGTTCGAGGAGACGGGCGCGCCCGCGACGGGTTTCCTGGAAGAGGTCGTCATGCTCGACGTGCGGGGGATGCACTGCGGCGGGTGCGCGGCGAACGTTCGAAGGATACTCGAAGAGGACGGAAACGTGAGAGCCGCGAGCGTGAACCTCGCGAACGAGTCCGCGCTCGTGCGCGTGGGCGTGGACGTGGGGGATGATGGCAACGGCCCTCCCGGGGCCGTTTTCGAAGACAAAGTCGTGCGCGCGGTGCGGAAAATAGGCGACGCGCTCGCGGAGCTCGTCACCGCGAAAGGGTTCCCGACGTCCGTTCGAGAGGCGTGCGGCGTCGCCGTGAGCGGCGTCACCGCCGCCGCCGCCGCGTCGTCCAAGCGCGAGGAACGGCTTCGAAGGATCGAGGAGAGCACGAAGAGAGTCGTCGTCGCGTGGGCGCTCGCGGGCGCGTGCCTGATTGGTCACGCGAGCCACATGTTTCACGCGTCCGCGCCGTGGTTGCGGGTGTTTTGCTCCACGCCGGTGCACGCCGGGCTGTCCGTGTTCGCGCTCCTCGGCCCGGGAAGAGAGACGCTGACGGACGGGTGGCGGGCCCTGCGCGCGGGCGGGCCGAACATGAACACGCTCGTCTCGTTGGGCGCGCTCGCGTCGTTCGGGATGTCCACCGCCGCGGTGTTGCTTCCGCGGTTGCGGTGGCCGACGTTTTTCGAGGAGCCCGTGATGTTGCTCGCGTTCGTGCTGTTGGGGCGAGCGGTCGAGGAGCGCGCGAAGTTGCGGGCGACGAGCGACATGAGCGCGCTCCTGAACTTACTGCCGCCGACCGCGCGGCTCGTGCCCGCGGGGACGGCGGACGGGAAAGACGGTCGCGGCGGCGGCGGCGGCGGCGGCGGCGGCGAGTATTACCGAACCGTCCCGACGTCGGTGATCCAACCGGGCGACCACATCGTCGTCTTGCCCGGCGATCGCGTCCCCGTGGACGGCGTCGTCGTCGAGGGCGCGAGTCAGGTGGACGAGGCCGCGATCAACGGCGAGCCGATACCGCGCGCGAAACGCGCCGGAGACGACGTCGCGGCCGGGACGGTGAACTTGGACGGCGCCATCGTCGTCAAGGTGATCAACAGCGGCGAGGAGACGTCCATCGCGGGCATCGTGAGGATGGTCGAGGCGGCGCAGCAGCGCGAGGCCCCCGTGCAGAGGCTCGCGGACGAAATCTCCGGGAAGTTCGTGTACGGCGTCATGGGCGCGAGCGCGGCGACGTTCGCGTTTTGGTCCACGGTGGGCACGAAGCTGTTCCCCGCGACGCTCGCCTCCGCGGTTGTCGCCGGCGCGAACGGTCCGCTGCTTCTCGGTCTGCAGCTCGCCGCGAGCGTGCTCGTCGTCGCGTGCCCCTGCGCGCTCGGGCTCGCGACGCCGACCGCGGTGCTCGTGGGGACGTCGCTGGGCGCGCGGCACGGGTTGTTGATACGCGGTGGCGACGTGTTGGAGCGCGCGAACGAGGTGGACGCCGTCGTGTTCGATAAGACGGGCACGCTGACGTTGGGCAGGCCGGTCGTGAAGCGCGTGATCACGACGGAGGGGGGCGACCTCAGCGAGGACGACGTCCTCGCGCTCGCCGCGGCCGTCGAGAAGAACTGCCGGCACCCGCTCGCGCTCGCGGTCGTCGCCGCGGACGCCGCCGCGAACGCGAACGACGACGGCGGCGCAAAGAGGCGAAGACGACGACGCGAGCCGGAGGAGGGCTCGTTCGAGCAGACCCCGGGTTCCGGCGCGACCGCGGTCGTGGACGGGAAGACGGTCGCCGTCGGCACGCGCGCGTTCGCCGCGACGTCTTCCGCGCCGCTCCCCGCGGACGTCCAACGCGCGATGGACGCGGTGTCCCCCGGACGGACGCCCGTGTTCGTCTCCGTCGACGGCGCGGTGGTGGGCGTCATGGAGATGGAGGATCAGATTCGCGCGGACGCGAAGAGCACGATCGCGCGGTTGAAGAAGCGCGGGATGCGCGCGCTGTTGCTGTCCGGGGATAGACAAGAGACCGCGGAGAGCGTCGGGGCGGCGATCGGGATCGCGCCCGAGGACATCTACGGCGACGTTCGACCGGAGGGGAAGGCGGCGTTGATCGAGCGGTTGCAGAGCGCGGCGGGCGGAGGGAGAAAGGTGGCGATGGTCGGCGACGGGATCAACGACGCCGCCGCGCTCGCGATGGCGGACGTCGGGATCGCCATGGGCGGCGGCGTCGGCGCCGCGTCCGAGGTCGCGAGCATCGTGCTCCTCGGGGACAACCCCGCGCAGGTGTGCGACGCCATCGAGCTCTCGAAGGCGACGTTCGCGAAGATCAAACAAAATTTAGGGTGGGCGTTCGCGTACAACTTGGTGGGGATCCCGATCGCGGCCGGGGCGCTGCTGCCGGCCATGGGCGTCGCGCTGACGCCGTCCGTCGCGGGAGGGCTCATGGGGTTCTCGTCCTTGGGCGTCATGGCGAACTCGCTCGCGTTGCAGCTCGCGAGCAAGAGGTTGGGCGCGTTCACGGGCGCGGGCGCGCGAGACGACGACGCCGAGGGCAAGGGCGAGGACGAGGACAAGGACGACTAGACGAGTCAGCCTCGGGCGCGCGTCGCGGGCGAGCGAGGCGCGCTGTCGTACGTAAATCTCACGCCTCATCACATCAGTCACATCCCGCCCTCGTCCATTATCGCCGCTAAAACGTCCGCCACCCGCGCGTTAGCCTCCCCGAACGACAGCTTCTCGTTCACCTTGTCCCCCAGCGCCGTCTCGAGCGCGTCCAGGCTCTCCTGCGTCACCGACGGATCCTTCGCGGTGAGGTACGCGAACAGCGCGAGGAACTCCACGCCCGTGAGCTTCCCGTCCTCGCCGAAGACGTCGAACAGCGACGCGCAGATCCCCACGAAGCTCGCGTCCGTCATCGTGAGCAGGAGCGTCAGGGGCTCGGACGGCTTCACCGGCGCCGTGGAGCCGAATTCCCCCAACCTGAACGCGCGCTGCACGGTCGCGCGCGGGACGCCGGCGCCGACGCACACGCTCTCGAAGTCCGCGGCGCTGAGCTCGCCTTTCCCTTTCACCGCGCTGTACGCGTCCGCGAGCTGATGCACGGTCGGCGCGCTCGTGTCCTCGGGCGGCACCGCGGTCACGTCCGCGAGGTTCGCGAAGTAGTCCGCGCTGAACGCGTACACGTCCGCGGGCTGTCGTCGCACGACCTCCTTCGTGTACGCCTTCAAGACGTCCGCGAGGTCGGGAGGGACCGCGATCTGCTCCGCGCAGTAGATCGGGTCGAGGTCGAGCGGCATGACGAGAGGCGCGCGCGGAGGCGGACGGCTCTGCGCGACGAATTCTACCTGCCAAATCGGGCGAGCGCGTCTCGAAGTCAAACCGAGCGCGACGGGGCGATCGATCCGCGCGCAAACGACCAGGCGCGGGGCGCGGCCGCGCACGCTCGGCACGATGAGCGACGTCGAGGACGACTCCGACGTCGACGACGAGAAGAAGGTCGCGGCGGTTAAGATCCCAAAGGGGATCGAGTCCGTGTTCCTCACCGGTGCGCGCGCGTCGAAGCGTCGCCCTCGCGCGCGAAAACGACGCTCGCGCGACGTCGGATTTGACGACGATGCCCAAATTCGTCCTCCCGTCCCTGACGCCTCCCCCCCCCCACCCCCTTCTCATCCCACCAGCCGAAACGATGGGGATCGTCGGCATCCAAGACATGGGTCCGGATCTGCTGCTGAGCGCCGTCGCGAAAGAGGTCATCCAGGCCGACATCAAGTTTCGCGGGGCCGTCTCCGACTTTCACGGCGTCGCGAAGGCGATCAAGAAGGCGGACTGCGACCCGATCACGCTTCGGTACAACGCGGAGGATATCTACGGCGACGGGCACAACTTCCTGATCGCGACGGCGAAGAAACACGTCCCGAAGTGGGAGGAGTGGGCGGAGGAGACGAAAGCCGCGGCGATAGCGGCGGCGATAGCGGAGAAGGAGGCGGAGGAAGCCGCGGCGGCGGCGAAACCGGGCCGCAAGAAGAAACCGAAGCCCGTGAGCAAGCCGTGGGAGTCCCTGGGCTCGGAGGTCGAGATCGAGGAGGAGAGCATCCGACCGAGCGGCGAGGCGCCGACCGTCATCGACGTGTACCGCTCCCCGGAGGAGTTCGGGCGACCGTTCAAGTTTGACGACGCGGACGCGAACGAGCTGTTCAACTCGAGTCAGATGGAGTGCCGCCCGTACAAGGACACGACCGTGGAGTACACGACGCACCTCACGAAAGGCACGCAGGCGATCCCGGTGACCGTGGACGGCGGCGCGCAGGCGACGCCCCTCCCCGGGAAGCCGTTCGCGACGCAGTACGAGCCGCGGACGTGCACGGACGAGGAAGCCGCGGAGCAGCTGAAGGACCCGGCGCTCGGGGCGTTTTTGATGGACGTCACGAGCAAGGACGGTCTGATGACGTACGCGATGCAACAGAACGAGTGCTACGACATCTTCACAGACGACTTCGCGGCGCTCGCGGACGAAGACTCCACCATCGGCGGCGGCGGCGCCGCGGATCAAATCGTCGAGCAGCACGCGTTCACGGACTTGACGTACGGGAAAGGGAAGTGCGTCTCGTGCGTGGACTGGGTCCCGAATAAAATCGGCGAAGTCGCCGTCGCGTGCGTGGAGAACGCGTCGTTCGAGGAGAAGGTCGAGGCGTCGGGGCAGACGAGGACCGGCGCGGTGCTGATATGGAACTTCAAAGACCCGATCCACCCGCGGTACGTGTTGGAAGCCCCCGTGGACGTGTACTCGTTCGCGTTTAACCCCGTGAATCCGAACCTCGTCGTCGGCGGGTTGCTCAACGGACAGTGCGTCCTCTGGGACACGACGACGGCGGAGGAGCGGGCGGATGCGAACAGCAAGCGCACGGACGGCGACGGCGGCGGGGAGAAGTCGATACCGACGTGCCAGCCGACGTGGCTGTCTGAGCTCGCGGACTCGCACGTGCTCGCGGTCACGGACGTCGCGTGGATGGGAGGCAACGTCGAGGTGACGAAACCCAACGGCGCGCTCGACTTGAAGAAGACGAACGAGTGCAACTTTTTCGCGTCCACCGCCGCCGACGGGAAGCTGTTCTTCTGGGACATACGCGTGAAGAGAGACCCGAAGAAGAACAAATTTTTGTGGTACCCGCTGTACAAGATCAACGTCGGGAGAGGCGAGAGCAGCGGCACCTTGGGCGCGATGAAGTTCAACTTCGGGGACACGACGGCGGGGAAGTCGGACTGTTTCATGACGTCCACGGACGGCGAAGTCGCGCTCGTCGACTTTGTCAAGCCGGAGGGGGAGAACAACCCGGAGTACGTCAAACTGTGCGTCACCGCGCACGCGGGTCCGGTGCGGTCGATCGACCGATCTCCGTTCTTCCCCGACGTCGTCCTCAGCGTCGGGGACTGGTCGTTCAAGCTGTTGAAGGCGAACGAGAAGACGCCGTTGTTTAGCTCGCCCTCGTCGGACGTCTACCTCGCGTGCGGCGCCTTCTCGCCCACGCGCCCCGCGGTGGTCTTCACCGCGCGGCAAGACGGCGTCGTCGACGTGTGGGACTTCACCGACCGCTCGCACGAGCCGAGCGTGAAAGTCAGGGTGAACAGCGGCGGCGTCGGCGCGATGAAGTTCTGGCGGCCGTTTCCGCTCGCGGGGAAGACGGAGCAGCTCTTGGCCGTCGGGGACGCGTCCGGGGTGCTTCACGTCATGAGCATCCCGAGGAACTTACGCAGAGCGCTGCCGAAGGAGAAGTCCACGATGGAGACGTTCTTGTCCAGGGAGATGGAGCGCATCGGGGACGTTCAGACGCGCGCGGAGGAGATCGAACAGGCGGTGAGGGAGGCGGAGGCGGCGGCGGAGGCGGCGGCGGAGGAAGCCGCGATCGAGGAGGAGAAGAAGAAGGCGAAGAAGGGGAAGAAAGGAGACCCGCCGCCGCTCACGGAGGACGAGAAGCTCGAGGAGGAGTACCGCGCGCTCGAGGAGAAGTTCATGGTCGAGATGGGTCTCGTAGAGACGGAAGGGGACGGAGACGAGGACGCGTGATGCGTATCGATAGCCGACGATTGGAACGCGACGTTCTCATGGTTTCCAAGAGGTTCTTTTCCGAAAAAGAAATCGTCCGTCTCGTCGTCGTTCGCGCGTCCCACCCCGCGTCCGACGCGTTTACTCCTTCATCGCATCGTTCCCAGCCCCGTCGGTCTTCTTCCCGTCGCTCTTCTCAACCTCGTTCTTGATCGCGGTGAGGAAATCCACGACCGAGAACCCCGTACCCGGGTCTAAACCGAACTGCGAGAGGTCCATCTGCCCGCTCTGCAGCGCGGCGCTGAATCGCTCGAGCTGGTTTTGAAACTGCGGCGTGCGCAAGAGCTCCTCGAGGTCTTGGCTGGACTTGTGCTCGTCCGGGAGGTGCTCCGCGAGCCTAGCGTGGACGTCGTCGTTCCTCAGCATCTCCCCGACGTTCTCCGCGGTCAGAATGTCCGAGAGCCCCGGCCCCGCGGGCGCGCGGCCGCGTTGCAACCCCGCCAGCGCCGCCGCCATCGCGGCGGCGTCGATGTTCCCGCTCGGCGTGACGTTCCCGCCTCCCGACGAGCCTTCCGGGGTCTGAGTCGCCCCGAACGCGCTGCGAAGCGCGTCGCTGGTCACCGCGGTCGCGCTTCCCGGCGTCGTCGACGGCGGCGCGTCCGCTTTCGTCGGCGCGACGGGCGTCGGCGCGGGCGCCGCGGCGCCCGCGACGGGCGTGGGCGCGACGTCCCCAGCCGGCGGCGCCTCCGCGAGCGCGCTCGCCGCCGCGGCCTGCGCCTGCCGGATCGCCGCGGCTCTCCGCGATATCACGTCGCCGGCGTCGTCGCCGTCGCCGCCGCCCGCGTCGAGCATCGCGAGGAGCTGCTCTTGTTCGTCTTCGAACCCGGCGAGGTCGTCCTCGCCGCCGCCGCCGCCGGGTCGCGAGCCGTTCAGCGCGACGTTCAAATCCGCGGTCAACTTCTCGTCCGCGATCGTCCCGGTCAGCTCCTGGCTCCAGAAGAACATGTTCCTCGAAGCGTCGTCGGGGAACTTGATCACGAAGCACCCGGGCTTCGGGATGAACTTCATCTCGCACTCTTGCGGGAAGATGAGGAAATCGTCCTCGGGGACGTACGGAAGGTCATCGCTTCGGAGGCCGAACTGGAGGTGCGTCAGGCCGTCCGTGTCTTTGCACACGCGCAGCTTGCCTTTTCGTTGATCCGGGGTCATCATCCGTCCGTCGACGATGATCCGGCCGCACCTGACGTCCATGAGAACTGCGGACGAGAGAGGGAAGTACAGCGGGCGGTCAGATCTAGGCACCTCGAAACACGAAAATGGAAGAAAAACGAGAGCGACGAATCTCGCGGCGCGCCGGCGCGCGGGACGCACTCTCTTCGCCGTTAGGGCCGATCTCCGGTCCTCCCCCGCCCGCCGGAGCGGAGTTCTGGTTGAAAAAGTCGAACGACATGAATGCCGGTCGTTCCGTGCGCACGAACCCCGCGTCGTCGATCTGTCACCGATGTCGTCCCCCTCTTCGCTCTCCGAAGCAGACGCGAAATCAGTCCAGCTGGCGAGCCTCGGAAAATCATCGGACGTCGCCTCTCTGGGACGCGCCAACAAGGGCGTCATAGCCACGAGCGCGGGGCTCGGCGGAGTCGCGAGCGCGCGCGGACGCTTCTTCCCGAGTAGGTCGGCGCGGGGCCGTCGGGGAGAGCGCGGGGGAGAGGCAGCGCGCGCGCGTCGCGGCCAGATCTCGCGAGGAGGAAGTCGCCCGGCGTTAACATCCATCCTGTCTTGTCGCGATGGACGACGAGGAGGACTACTACATGTCCGCCGACGACGGCGAGCTCTCGCAGGGCTCGGCCGCGGACTACGAAGACGACGACGACGCGTTCGCGGACGACACCGCTTGCTTGAACGCCGCGGAGCACGTCGTCGTCCCGAGGGCGGCGTATCAGTGCTTCGGCGCGGTCGAAGTCCGCGCGAAGCAGAGCGAAGCCATCGCGCGCGTCGTCGCGGTCCTCCAGGTGAACACAGACGAAGCGACGCAGCTCCTCAGGACGTTCAAGTGGAACGTGAACACCGTGAACGAGGAGTGGTTCGCGGACGAGGAGCGCGTGCGAACGTCCGCGGGGTTGCTCCCGCGCGACGCGGACGCGAGCGAACCCGAACCCGAGCGCGTCGTCCGATGCGGCGTGTGCTTCGAGGACTTTTCCGCGGACGCGTCCACGAACCCGGGGTGCCGCCACGACTTCTGCGGGGAGTGCTGGAGAGGATACCTCGAGAACGCGGTAGATAACGGACCGTCGTGTCTAGACGCGCGGTGCCCGCACGAGGGGTGCGGCGCGCGCGTCACCGAGGCGCTCGCTCGAAGGTTTTTGAGCGACGCCGCCGCGGAGAAGCTCTCGACGTTTCAGTGGCGATCGTGGGTGGACGATAATCCGAGAGTGAAGTGGTGCGTCGGTCCGGGGTGCGAGCGGTCCGTGCAGATCGACGTCGTGCGTGGGGAAAGGCCAGTAGACGTGACGTGCCACTGCGGGACGTCGTTCTGCTGGCAGTGCCAGGAGCAAGCGCATCGACCGGTGGACTGTGAGACGGTTCGCAAGTGGTTGATTAAAAACAGCGCGGAGAGCGAGAACATGAACTGGATCTTAGCGAACACGAAGCCGTGCCCGGAGTGCAAGCGGCCGATCGAGAAGAGCATGGGGTGCATGCACATGACGTGCTCGCAGTGTCAGTACCAGTTCTGTTGGATGTGCCAGGGGAAGTGGGCGGACCACGGCGAGCGCACGGGCGGGTTTTACGCGTGCAACACGTACGAGAAGGAGAAGAAGTACACGAAAAACTTTAGCGAGGACGAGAAGAGGCGCGCTCTCGCGAAGAGCTCGCTGGAGCGGTACATGCACTACTACGAGCGCTGGCTCGCGCACGGATCGTCGCAGGTCAAGGCGGTGAACGATCTGAAGGAGATGACCGAGAGCAAGATCGCGCGGCTGGGCGACCTTCAGAACACGCCGGCGAGTCAGTTGAAGTTCGTCATGGACGCGCTCGAACAGATCGCGGAGTGTCGCCGCGTGCTGAAGTGGACGTACGGGTACGGGTTCTACAACATGGAAGATGACGGGATGAAGAAGAAGTTTTTCGAGTACATCCAAGCCGACGCGGAGGTGGGGTTAGAGCGTCTGACGAAAGCCGTGGAGACGGACCTCGAGGAGTTTTTCCACGAAGAGAAAACCGCGGAGGAGTTCGACACGTTCCGAGGCGTGTTGACCGGGTTGACCTCGGTCACCGCGAAGTACTTCAAGACGCTCGTGACCGAGCTCGAAGAAGGGCTCCCGGGCGTGGAGAGCGAAGCCGTCGACGCCGCCGGCGGCGGGAAAAAGCCCGGGGTGCTCACCCGCCTCGCCGCCGCCGGCGGCGGCGCGGGGAAGTGAGCGCGCTCGGCGGGGGGGCGGCGGCGACGCCGGGGACGGGACGACGAGACGAGGCGACGCGTAGCGGCGCGCGCGAACGATCGAAAACGAAACGAAACGAAACGAAACGAACGAACGACGCGCGTAGAGTGAGATTGATACGAAACGAAACGAACGTGAACGCGAACGAACGAACGCGCGTCGCGGCGGTTTCGCGCGGTGGTCGGATACACGCTGAGATTTCGGCTACGTTTGTATGGTTGTATGGGCAAACAGTATAAATACTCGTAACCGTACTGTACTATGTTCGAGTCATGCACTCCTCAGATATGCTGAAAGACGACTCCCCAACGCCACGATCCTCCTCTCTTGGTCGCGCGCAGCACTTGCACCGACGTTAACGCCATGGCGAAGTCCACTAACCACACGGCCCACAACCAGAGCTACAAGAACCACCGTAACGGTACGTGATGCTCCACATCCTGCGCGCGTCGCGCGGAAATCGTCGCGGGATGGAGGCCCCCCCCCCTGCTGCGGCGAGAAATCCGTCGTTTGACGCCCCGCCGCCGCCTTCGCGCGGTTCGAGCTATTCGCTGCGGCGCGCACGGGCATAGCAACGACGCGGATCCATCGCGCGTGGCATCGCGGCGGCGTAACCGCTCGCGATGTCCCCGCGATCGCGTCGCGTCCGTCCCGTGGGCGCCGTCTCCGTCGCGCGGTTGCGAGGTTTTTTTCGTTTTTGGGGTTTTGCTCACCGTCTCATTTTTTTCCTCTCCGCGCGCAGGCATCAAGAAGCCGAAGAAGCACGCGAAGCGCTCGCTCAAGGGTATGGACCCCAAGTTCTTGCGCAACCAGCGGTACTGCAAGAAGCACCTCCCGAAGGCGTGAGTCTGATCGCGGGATGGCGCAGTGGGTGGTGTCGGGCGGAGTCGGGCGCAGGCGAAGATCTCGAGGGGCGGACTTCTCGCGATTGGATCTCTCGCGCGGGGAAGGACTCTCGCCGCACGTTTAAGGGGATAGCTTCTTAGCGCAGTCTTAGCACTGTAAGTTACCTTCCTTTTGGTGTACACGTCGTCGTTTTCGAGCGAATCGATCTTAGATGTGAAAGAACATTTCGTTTCATTTCGCGCTGGCGGGTCGTGGCAACGTGTTTTAACGCATACGCGACCGTTTGATTACACTCGCTATGTGCTCGGCCGCGTTCGGTACCTCGTTACACCGAACCCCCTCGTTATCTCTCGCCACGGTTATTATGAATCACCCTCTCGTCTCGTCCGTCCATCGCGCTTCTTACACGGCGGGAACCGCGACGCGGCCGGCGATGCGGTCGAGATCACGCTGCCCAGACGGCGTGATGCGACGCCCCTTGGGTCCCTTCTCAACCACGCCAACCGCCTCGAGCTGCTTGAGGATCGAGCGCGCGACGGAACCGGAGCCGATCGCGTAGTGGTGGCGGCACACGCCGTCGTTCTTGGCGCCGCTGTAGTTCTTGCGGAACGCACCCACACCCATGTTCCCGCTCACGTACAGCTTGCGAGCCATGGACGCCGCGCGAATGTAAAACCAGTCCGGGTCGTACGGAGCGAGCTCCTTGTACGACGCCGTCTTCACGATGTCGACCCAGGTCGGGACCTCCATCTGTCGAAACGAGGGCGAGGGTGGAGACGGTCAGCGAGCGTCGACGGCGGGGAGCGGGGCGCGGACGGAACGAATCGGTGAGAAAAAACGAGAGCCCCGACGACGACGACGACGACGCGCATCGGACGCCGGAGGCCGCCGCGCCAGAGCGCGCGACGACGCGCGACGCGCGCGGCGGCGACGCGACCGCGCGCTCGCGTTGTCGAAGTCGTCGAACCGCGCGAAGACGGGACGCGCGGCGGACGTGAGCCGCGCGCGTCGTCGCTGCCGACGACGCCTCCCGCGCGGGGAAACGTCTCGCGCGCGCGAAAACCCTAAGCGAGCGCGTCGCCGGGGACGCCGCGCGGACGCGGTCGCGAGACGCGAGACGCGACCGAAGGCGATCCGCGATCGTCGGGAACGCTTCGAGTCTCGTCTCGCGACGTCGACGCGACCGAAACCGCGCTCGAGGCGACGGACGCGGCGGCGGTCCTCGCGTCGCGCGTCCTCGCGCATCGTCGCGGACGGGCTGGGCTGGGAAAATCAGTCGTCTTCACACGCACCTTCCCGGTCGAGCGGAAGTACTGCGCGAGAGCCACGACGAACTCTTGGGCGGGGACATCCTTCACGGTGCGGGGAGCGTTCGGCATGATTGCGGCGATCCTACGCAAGGTTCGCGCTCGCGCCAAACAGAAAGGGCTCGCGATGCGGACCGCGCGGGGTTTTCTTCGTCAAGTCTTCGTTTCGCGTGTTCGCGAGCGCGTGTACGAGTGTCCGAAGCCCTACGTCGCGGTCAACTTGAACCGGAATCCGGTCAACTTTGAACCCGGAGATGGCTCCTTCCTCGTTTCGTTCGAAACCGCGATCGCAGGTGAAGACTTGCCGAGGAGACGGATCGGCGCTTCAACATCGTCGCAGACGAGACCGCGCGGCAGCAGTCGCCGGGAGCGACGATGGTGCACCCCGCGGCCTTCGTCGTCGCAGGGGCCTCCGCGATCGGCGCGTTCATCCTCAAGAAGAGGAAGGCGAAGAAGAAGAAGAGCGCGTCTTCCTCCGAGGACGCGAAGCGCGGAGGCGACGATGCGTCGGGATCTCGTCCGCCGATCGCGTCGTCGTCTCTCGCGCGCGTGGACCCGCTCGGCGCGTTCGTGGAGCGATTCGCGCTCCCCGCGACGGCGAAGGACGCGCTCGAACCCGACCGCGCGCTCGAGGGCGTTTCGTTCTCGCACAAGGACATCTTCCACGTCCGAGGCAAGGTGGCGGGGTTCGGCAACCCGACGTGGCGCGCGACGCACGACGTCTCAACCTCCACCGCGCGCGCGATCGCGCTGTTGCGCGACGCCGGCGCCAGCGGCGTCGGCTCGACGCACATGGACGAGCTCGCGTATTCCATCAACGGCGAGAACGCGCACTACGGCGCTCCCGTGAACCCGAACGCGCGCGGAAGGATCCCGGGCGGCTCGTCCTCCGGCGCCGCGGTGTCCGTCTGCGGCGAGGCGACGCTCGCGCTCGGGACGGACAGCGGCGGGAGCGTGCGCGTCCCCGCGGCGTGCGTGGGCGTGTTCGGGTTCAGGCCGACGCACGGGAGCGTGAGCGCACACGGCGTGATACCCTTCGCGCCCTCGTTCGACACCGTCGGGTGGTTCGCGCGCGATCCGAAGACGCTCGCCGCCGCCGGGTCGGCGTTGCTGTCGAAGGGCGCCCATCCCACGTCGGCGTCGGACCCGAGCTCGTCGCGACTTTCGGGCGGGCGGCTGCCGAAACGGATGCTCGTTCTCGAGGACGCGATCGACGCGTGCGTCGTGGAGGCTCAGTGCACGGTCGCGAGCGCGTGCATCGCGCTCGCGGACGATTTCCCGGAGGGGTCGACGACGCGTCTGAACCTTGGGAAGCACTTGCTGGTGACGTGCCCGAGCTTACGCGCGGTGGCGACCGCGGAGCAGACGGAGTCCGGGATGGACGTCCTGCGCGTGTGCTTCCAGCTTCTCATGGCGGGGGAGGCGTGGGCGACGCACGGCGCGTGGTACGCCGCGCACGCCGGGGTTAAGGACGCGTTCGGTCAGGGGACGAGGAAACGCATGGACGCGGCGTCGAAAGTCGCGCCCGAGAGCTTGGCGCTCATGAAAGAAGCGCGCGAGGAAGTTCGCGCGTCCCTCGGAGCGCTGTTAGACGGCGAGACGATCTTCGTGATGCCGACGACCCCGGGCCCCGCGCCGAAGCTCGACGCGCCGCCGGAGGAGAACGAGGCGTGGCGGCGGAAGACGCTGACGCTGACGTGCGTGTGCTCGATGACCGGGTTCCCGCAAGTCACGATTCCGATGACGTGCGATAACAAAGGGCCGTACGCGCTCTCGTTCATCGCGGGCGCGGGGCAGGACGCGATGCTGCTCGACGCCGCGCGCGCGTGGAGCACGTCGATCATGAACGCGTTTCCGATGATCGTCAAGGCGGAGATGGACCGCCCGGAGCGGCGAGGAGCCGCGACGGCGGCGCCGAAGAACGCGGCGGCGGCGGCGGCGCCCGCGGCGGCGGCGCCCGCGGCGGCGCCAGCCGGGGAGGAAGCGAAAGCGCGCGGGAACAAACAGTTCAAGGAGGGAAAGTTCGAGAACGCGATCGCGTCGTACACGGAAGCGCTCCAGCGAGGAGGAAACGACGCGGACGCGAAGTGGCAGTCCATCGTCCTGAGTAACCGAGCGATGACGCGTCTGAAAATCGGCGGGTACGAAGACGCGGAGGACGACTGCACGAAAGCGCTGAAGCTCGACCCGAAGAACGTCAAGGCGTACCTCCGACGCGGCGCCGCGCGGTCGGTATCGGGGAACTACTTAGAGTCCCTCGAAGACTACGAGTGCGCGCTTCGGTTAGAGCCGAAGAACAGAGACGCGAAGGTGGAGATCACGCGCATGAAGGACATCCTCGGCGGCGCGAATCAAACCCCCGACTTTGACATGTGACGACGCGCGCGCGGTATGATAGCTATTCGTTCTTCTTGATGATCATTCTTTCCTAATCGAAAACACGTTCGGCGAGAGCTCCGCGAGCCACTCCGGCTGTATCGACGACACGTCCCGCGCGTACAGCCGATTCGTTTTCACGAGCTCGTTGAACAGGATCATCTCCGGCGCGGAGTGAAACAAAATCGACGACGGGTGAATCACGAGCCGCTGCCCCGTGGACATCGTCTTGTAGCTTCCGTCCGCCTGTTTCCTCGCCGTGTTCAGGAAGTAGCCGGACACGAGCGATCGCAGCAGCGGCGCGGTCGCGGACCCGGCCGACTTCATCTCCACGCCCTCCCCCTCCGCCGCGCGCGACAGTTGCTTGAAGATGTCGAGCGCCTTGAGCATCGACCGGAGGTGCACGCCGTTGGACGACGCCCACTCCTTCCTTCGCTTCGGCGAGCACCCTTGAAACGCTCGAAACACCTCCAAGAACGTGACGTGGTCGCCTTCCTTCCTCGCGTGCTGCTCCCGCGCGGTGTTCTTCTCCCGGACGCCCCCCGCGCCTCTCTCGTGCTGCTTGAACACGCTGTCCGTCGTGAGCATCGAGAGCACGGCGACGGTGTCCTCGCCGCAGCCTTCGTTCGCGGCGGCGATGATCGCTTTCGCGGCCATCGGTTCGAGCGGGAACCGCGACATCTTCTTCCCGACCGAGGTGAGCTTTCCGTCCTTCCCGAGCGCGCCGAGGGCGAACAAGAGCTCTAACGAGCGCACGAGCGCCTCTTTCGGCGGCGCGTCGATGAACGGAAACGACAAGACGTCGTCGACCCCCATCGCCTTCAGCTGCAAAACGACGCCGCCGAGGTTCGTCCTCAGAAGCTCCGGCTTGACGTGCGGCTCCAGAGAGTTCAACACGGACTCGCAGTACAGCCGAAAACACTTCCCCGGGCCCTCGCGCCCGGCGCGACCGGCGCGTTGCATCGCTTGCGACACCGCGACGGGCGAGACGACGAGCTCGTCCACGCCGCTCCTCGGGTGGTATATCCGCTGCTTCGTCAGCCCGCAGTCGACGACGTACTTGATCCCGTTGATCGTCAGCGACGTCTCCGCGATGTTCGTCGCGAGGACGATCTTCCTCGACCCCGGCGGCGTCGGTTCGAACACCCGCATCTGCTCCTCCGGCGGCAGCGCGGCGAACAACAAGACGACGTGTAATCTCCTGACGCCGCTCGCCGCGTTCGCGAGCTTCGAGCGCGCTCTGAGGAGCCTCCCCAAGGATTCGATCTCCTCCTGCCCGGTCAAGAACACGAGGACGTCCCCTTCCTCTTCGTCCTCGTTGATCTGACACACCGCGCACATTGCGGCATCGAGGTAATCGTCCTCCGGCTCCTCGACGTAAAACGTCTCCACGGGGAACGTCCGTCCTCTGCCGTACACGACGGGCGCGTCGTGGAAGAAGCTCGAGAACGACGACGCCTCCAACGTCGCGGACATGACGACGATCTTCAGCGGCGCGTCGGTGCCGCGGCGACGCTCTTGCACGCCTCGTATCGTGCCCAACAGGAAGTCCGTCTGCAGCGTGCGCTCGTGCGCCTCGTCGATCATCACGACGCCGTACTTGTTCAACTCCGCGTCCACCATGCACTCGCGCAGGAGCATCCCGTCCGTGAGGAACTTGATCCGCGTCGCCGCGCTCGAGACGTCCTCGAAGCGGATCGCGTACCCGACGAGGTCGCCGAGCTCCGTGCCGGTCTCCTCCGCGACGCGACGCGCGACGGATATCGCCGCGACGCGACGCGGTTGCGTGCACGCGACGACGCGCCCGCTCGCGAGGTTCGCCTCGTGCGCGAACTGCGGTATCTGCGTCGTCTTCCCGCTTCCGGTCTCGCCGACGACGATCAGCGTCTCGTTCTCCTCGAGCTCGCGAAGCAGGCGCTCTCGCGTGGCGTACATCGGCAGCCGCTTCCGTCCCTCGAGGAGCTCGCGCCTCCGTCGCGCTCGCGTCTCGTCGTCCATCGGGGGCTGGAACGTCCGGTTGAACCCGCCGCCGCCGCCGTCTTCGCGTCGGACGCGCTTGCGTCCGCTGTGCGACGCTTCCATCTCCTTCTACGTGTCTATGCTATCTCTACTGTCATCGTCTTCGCGCGGTGCGGTCTGGCGCGGGGGCTCGCGCCTCTCTCGGATTCACTCCCACTCATCATCAGGATCGGGCGAAACTTTCGCGAGCGTCCAAACCCTCCGCTCTCGCCGCGGTCGTCACTCGACGACGCGCCTGCCACGCCGCGGGTGGTCCGAGTCGAGCTCGAGCGAACGATGCAGCGGCACGTCGCGCGCGCGGTCGCGCGGTGGGGTCTCGCCCTGAACGCCGCGCCGACGCTCGCGGGCGACCTCGCGCTTCGACAACCGGCGACGACGACGGCCGTCGTCGGGGGATTCGCGTCGACGTTCGTTCGACGCGCGGGGACGTTCGGGAAGGACACGTCGAGTGCGCGCATCCCCGCCGTTCCTCGCTCGCCGCGCGCCGCGCTCTCTTCCCGTTTCTCCCGTTCCGACGATCCCTCCGACGATCCCGCTGACGATCCGATCCGTCCCGCCCCCGCGCGCCGATCGCTCATCCGTCATCGTCCATCCATCGTCCGCAGAGGACAAGGGCGACGTGATCGACGTCCGGCTCCGCGACGCTTCCGGGAGGATAGCCGCGAAGAAACTGCGTAAAGAAGGACGCGTCCCCGCGATCTTATTCCGGAGCGGGTCTCGAGCGGGCGAGCACATATCCCTAGCGCTGAAGGACATCGAGAGGCTCGTGACGAAGCACGGGCACGTCGGCGTCGGGACGAGGGTGCTGAAGATGCGGTTCGAGGGGACCGACCGCGCGGAGGACGTCATCGCGAAACAGGTCCACCTCACGATGGGGACGGGCGTCGTCGAGAACGCGACGTTCATGCCCGTGGAGCCGACGACGGAGGTGAACGTGGACGTTCCGGTGACGTTCATCGGCGAGGACGTGTGCCCGGGGGTGAAGCAAGGCGGGTTCCCGTGGGTCATGCGTCGGTCCGTCCCGGTGAAGTGCCAGGTGAAGGACATCCCTCGGGTGTTTAACATCGACGTCTCGAACTTTTCCGTGGGGAAGGTGGTCTTCTTGAAGGATCTGCACGTTCCCGAGAGCGTGAAGCTGAGGTTGGATAACATGATGACGCCGGTGTTCTCGATGTCGAGGCCGGGGCGCGGCGGGTGAGAGAGAGGCCGGGACGCGGCGGGCGAGAGAATCCTAGTTCTAGTGGTGACGTCCTCCGCCCCCCTACCGTCCCGCCCCCCTTTTCTTGTTCTCCTCGTCGATGATCGCCTGCCTCTTGTCGTGGAACTTCTGCATCGCCTGATCGAGGTAGTCCCGCCCCGTGAGCAGGAGCTTGTTGATCATCTCCGGGTCCGTCTCGTGCCTGCCAGCCTCGAACTCTTTCCTCGCGCTCTCGCGTATGAGGGTCTTCCAGTCCTCGCCCTTCTCGTTCTTCCACACGAACAAGAAGGACGCGCGCCACACCGCGCGGTACAGCGACAGCGCCTCGCGTTTGGTCGTGAGGAGCTGGTGTGGCGTGATCGACGCGCCTTTCCTCGCGCCGTCCCTGGACGCTTTGTCGAGGTGGACGTCGATGAAGTCCTCCGCCTCGCCGCCGCCGTCCGTGCGCAGATCCGCGACCGTGGACGACGCGTGGAACGGGCGAACCAGCGTCCCTCGCGCGCCGCAGAGCGCGCGCGCGGCGAGGCGCGAGCCGCTCGCGGCGAGCATCCTCCGAAGCGCCTAGGGCAATGAGTGAACGAGCTGGCTGGAAACGAGACGAGACGACTTGAGAGAACAAACAGAATTCTCTCGAGTGCTCGCTCGCGCCTCAGTTGCACTTGGCGCGCTCGGCACGTGGGGCACTTGGCCTCGGCCTCGGCCTCGGCCGGGATGTCCTCGACCCTGCGTAGCTTTCACACCTCCGCGCCCGCGCGTCCGCGCCCGCGCTCGCGGCGCCGAACCCCGCGGTGCGCGCGGACGAGGATGTCGTTACCTGTAAAAGATACGACCAACGCGCCGCGCGAAGTCGACGCGTTCGAGGACCGACGCGCGCTCTATGACACCGCGTACGAAAACCTGGGAAGGGACGTCGGCCTCGAGATCGCGGAGCGCAGTCACGACGGCTGCGCGAGGGTCCCCGGCGACGGATGGTTCTACGGCGAGCTCTCGTGGGAAGGGATGTGGGACGTCGTCGCGCTCGCGGAGCCGAAACCAGGCGACATTTTCTTAGACTTAGGCTCCGGCCTGGGGAAGATGGTCGTCGCGCAGTCGCTCACGAGAGATTTCGCGGAGTGCTGGGGCGTGGAGATCCTCCCCGAGCTCCACGACGCCGCGATGGACGCGCCCGGGAAGCTGCGCGCGGCGATGGGCGACGACGCGTTCGACGCTCTGCCGGAGGTGGACCTCCGACGCGGAGACATGCTCGCCGCGGACGTCTCGGACGCGGACGTGATATACTGCTACGCCACGGTCTTCGCCGCGCAGGTCGTGTCGAGGCTTCAGGCGAAGCTCGCCGCGGAGATGAAGCCCGGCGCGCGGCTCGTGATGATAAGCAAGCAGATGGAGAGTCCGGAGTTCGACGCGTTCGGCGTCGGATATTTCAGCGTCCCGCAGGCGCACAGCAGGTGGAACATGGACGCGTGGTTGTACGTGAAGCGATGACGAGCAGACGTGCGTGGTTGTTTCCGATTAGTCTAGTGTAAACAACGTCAGACGTGCACGTTCGCGCTCCGTTCTGCTTCGCTATTGCTACTGATACTACGCTCGGACGCGGGTCGAACCGGACGGTTTCGGCGACGTCGTGACTAGTAGTAGTCGCGACGATGGCCCTTCTTGTCCTTCTTTTGCTTCTTCTTGCTCTTCTTGTCTTTGCGATCCCTCGAGTACGCGTAGTCGTCTTTGCGTCGCTTCGGCTCCCTCTCTCGATCTCTGCTGCCCTCGCGCTCTCTGCTATCCTCTCGTCCGCGTTTATTGCGTATCGTGACGACGACCTGCTTCTCCGAATTTTTCCTCCTCTCCCTCTCGAGACTCTTCTCGAGCCGCTTTTTCTCAACCGCCGCGGCGACCTCTCTTTCCAGCTGAGCTTCTCTGTCTTTGCGCGCGCGTTCTGCTTCTGCGACCGCGACCACATGTTCCAGGTGAGCTTCTTTGTCTTTGCGCGCGCGTTCTGCGGCCTCTCTGCGGTTGCGATCGTCCACCTGCTCCCAATTCCGCTTCAGTACTGACAAGTCCGTGACGTGCTTCGCCCGCGGCGGACTCGCCGGTTTCGTCTCCGTCTTAACAGCCTCCTCCGTCTTGATAACATCCTCCGTCTTCACAACCTCCTTCGTCTTGATAACATCCTCCGTCTTTACCTCCTCCTTCGTCTTTACCTCCTCCTTCGTCTTTACCTCCTCCGTCTTCTTCACCTCCGCCGCCGCCGGCGTCTCGCTCGGTTCAATAGGCTTCTGAAGCGTCGTCGCCCTCGCGATCGTCTCCGCCGCCGGCGCGCTCGCGCGAATAGGAAGCGGTGGAGGGAGCTTGTTCCTCCCTCCCGACATGATCGACGGCGGCCGCTTGAACGCGTCCGGGTTCTTGCTTCTCACCGCGTCCAAGTACTTCCTCGCGTTGCGATGATCGGGGTCGATCTTCAGCGCGGTCTCGAAGTCTTCCGCGGCGTCCCTGACGCGGTTGAGGGCGTTCAGCGCCGCGCCTCTCGCGACGTACGCCTCTGCGTGTCGCTTGTCGAGCTCGAGCGCTTGCTCGTACATCTTCAGCGCGGTCGTGGCGTCCCCGGACTTGTAGTGCGCGACGCCTCGTCGCACGCTCTCGGTCGCCCACGCGCTTTTGACTTGGACCTTCACGAGGTCCATGAACTCGCTCACGCGCGCGGTCTCCTCCTTCCCTCGGTGCCCGCCGTCGACGACGGACCACCCGTCCGCGATGCCGTACGCTCGCATCATCGCGTGCACGCAGTGCGGGCTCCCGAAGTCGTTGTCTCTCTCGAGGCAATCCTCGTACGACCTCCGCGCTGCCCCGCCGGTCGCGAGATGGTCCACGGTCGGGACGTTCGCGAACCCCCACGTCCGCGACGAAGGCGGCGATCGCGACGTGCACTCGGGTTCGAGCGATCCCGAGTGCGCGAGGAGGCGATCGCGCGTCGCCGCGTCGAGCGTCGCGACGCGACGCGACAGCGACCCCATCGAATGACGAGATCTCGACGACGACGCGACGAGACAGGCTGGGAAGTTGACGAAAACTGGGCGTCGAGCCCGCGCGATCGTCAGAGCGGCGGGCGGCGGCCACGATGGCGCCTCCCAAACCCGAGACCGGGTTCACGATGAAGCGTAAGAAGACGCCGTTTCAGAAGCACCAGGAGGAGGAGGAGCTGAAGCGGAAGCGCGACGCGGAGGAGGCGGCGCGTTTGTTCGACGAGTTCGCGGAATCGTTCGAAGCGGACGAGAAGAAGCCGCGAATGAACTTCGTGAGCGCGGGGGTGCAGGGCGCGGGGTCGAGGCCGGGGGAGGATCCGGCGGACGATCGCGTGGGAAAGGCGTACGTCCCTTCGTACGTCCCGCCCGGGATGCACGCGAGCTTCGGAGGCGTCAAGGAGGAGGAGAAACCGATCGCGACGGAGGAAGCGATCGCGTTGCCACCGCCCGCGCGCGCGAGCGGGTTGAAACCGAGGGCGATCGACTCGCTGATGGAGGAGATGATGGCGAAGCAAGAGGCGAGAGACAAGGCGAAGCGCGAGGGCCGGGTCGAAGACGCGATCGAGCGCGCGCCGTACTCGCAGTCTGCCCACGACGAGCAGTCGACGAACATCCACGTTCGCAATCTCCCTCTGGACTTCAACGAGAACGTCCTCCTCCGGCGGTTCGAACGCTTCGGCCCGATCGGGAGCGTGAAGATTTACTGGCCGAGACCGGAGGACTTACGGTACGTGAAAGCCCTGAGCGGCTTCGTCGCGTTCATGACGCACGCGGACGCGGCGAGGGCGATCGAAGAGACGGACGGCGTCGTCGTCGGCGGGAACGATCTCCGCGTCGGCTGGGGGAAAGCCGTGAAGCTGCCGCTCGTGCCGATCTGGCCGCCTCCGGGGATGAACGACGCGCACGAGCGCGAGGAAGACGCGCGCGCGGAGCCGGCGATCCCGCCCCCGCCCCCGCCCGCGCCGGCGCCGTACCCTCGAGCGCCGACGCCCCCGCCCGGCGCGCCGCAGGTTATCGTGACGTATCCGTCGGACGCCAAGACGACGCACGCGATCGACACGCTCGCGCGGTACGTCGCGGACAAAGAGAAGGGAATCGCGTTCGAGCAGGCGGTGGTGGTGCGAGAGCGGCACAACCCCGCGTTCTACTTCTTGTTCAACCCCGAGTGCGCGGAGCACGCGTATTACAGGTGGAGGGTGCACTCGTTGAGTCACGGGTTCTCGCTGAGCGATTGGAACACGACGCCGTTTTATATGCACCCCGGGCAGCCGCGGTGGGTGCCTCCGGACCCTGCGAAACGGCCGACGCCGTTGAAACCTGACCCGCCCGCGGCGCCGACGGTGAACAACACTCAACAACAACGACAACCGAATCAACCGAGCACGAGCGGCCGCGATTCCGCGCCCGCCGCCGCGAACGACGTCCAGGTCGCGAAAGCGCCGGCGAAGGAAGAGAAAGAGACGACGAAACCGGGGAAGTTGACCGATGGAGAGACGGAGACGTTCACGGTGCTTCTGCAGGCGTTGACGTTAGAGCGCGGGGACATCGAGGAAGGGATGGCGTTCGCGCTCGACCACGCGGAAGCCGCGTGTGACGTCGTGGACATCCTCGCGGAGGCGCTGACGTTGAGCGAGACCCCGGTCGCGATGAAAGTCGCGCGACTGTTCCTCGTGTCCGATATTCTTCACAACTGCGGAGCGCCGATAAAAAACGCGTCCGCGTACCGAGTCGCGTTCCAAGAGAAGCTGCCGCACATATTCGAGAGCTTGGAGGAGACGCACCGAGACGTGAGCAGTCGAATCACGCGAGAGGCGTTCAAAAAGCGCGTGCTCGCGGTGTTGTCCGCGTGGTCGGACTGGTTTTTGTTCGCGGATGAGTTTTTGCGAGGGTTAGAGTCCGTGTTCGTTCGCGGCGGGCTCTCCTCGGAGCCGACGCTGTCGTACGCGGAGACGAGGAAGCTGCGAGCGGAGATCGACGCGATGGATCCCACCGAGCGCGAGCGAGCGTGTCGCGCGCGCGGGCTCGTCTCGGACGGCGGACCCGAGAAGTGCGCGGAGCGTCTGGTCGTCCTGGAGACGTACCTTCGAAGCGAAGCGAGCAAGTAGACGCAGACGCGCGATTCGAGTAGCTATTAGAAACGAATCAAAACGAATAGAGGCGTCCATGACATCGTATTAGTTCTACATTATCCCGCTCTCCCGCGATCGCGTCGATCACTTCGCGTGGTTTGCGCCGGCGCCGTACCTCGCCCCCGGGACCGCGCCTTCCTCCGCGAACGCCTTGACGTCCTCGGGGGGGAGCCCCGTCCCGGTGACTTCATTCCCGACGGAGACCCAGAAATCTCTCAAGTTGTTCTTCCGCGCGAAGATCTCGAGATACCGCCCGTTCGGCACCAGCTCCTCGATGAGCTCGTAAATCTCCGTCGGCTTCTGGCTCTGCCCTCGTCTCGGGGCGAAGATGATGTCGCTGCCGACCGCCTTGTCGCTCATCCCCGGCGGGTCCTTCCCTCGTCTGCCGACGAGGCACACCTCCTTGGCGTGCTGCAAGTAGAAACCGTGAGACTTCGCCATTCTTCGCGAGTTCGTCACCTTGACCCACACGACTTCGTCCACGAAATCGTAGCCCCACTTTTTGAACTGCTCGAGCATCCACTGGTACTTCGCGTTGATGACCCAGACGAACAGAAATCCGTCTTTTTGAAGCTTCGGGATCGGCAGGTCCGCGATGGATAAATCCGTCAGCTGGGAGTATCCTAAAGAAACACCTCGCGTCGGGTTCGCGGTCGCGAGCTGCCACGGCGGATCCATCATGATCACGTCGAAGTCCGTGTGGTCGTACAGCTTGCTCCAGTCGTACGTCACGACGTTCGCATGCACGGGGATGCACTGCGGCGGGACCATCCACTCTTTCGGGTCGATGTCGTCCACGTTGCCCTCGATGAGGCCGTCGTCCGCGCCTTCCTGCGCGTCCGGTTTGCCCTCGCCGTCCAATCCCACGGCGCCGGGGTCGATATCGTCCGCGGCGGCGCCGTCCCCACCCTCCTCGTCCGCCGCGACGGTCTCCTCGAACGCGAACGTCGAAGGCTCAACCTTTTCCCCGCGCTTCGCGAGATCGGCCTCGAGGTCGCCAATCGCGGTGCGGTACGCGCCGACCTCAGCCTTGACGGCGTCGTCGCTGAGGTCTTTCCATCGCGCCTCGCACACGTCCTCGGCGTCGACGAGCCTCGCGTCTTTCGTGGACGCGGGCACGTTCTCCGTCGCCGCGGCTTTCTTCGCCTTGGCACCCATCGTCGTTTTCACGGCGTTCGCGAGCAACACACCGAACGGCAGCGCTCTGCAGCACAAGCAGCTCTTGCCGTGCGTCGTCGGAGAGGGCTTCAGAGTCGAATGCCTGCAGCAGGGAGCGTTCGCCCGCTACTGATTCGCACGTGCGTCGCGCGAAGGCGTGCGCGTCGGAGTGACGATCTCGTGGTCATCTTTTCGAACTCGTTTTCATTTTTTTTGAAACTGTTTCGGCGTGAACCTGCCAAGCGCCCAAGCAGCCAGGCGGAAATTCATCGGAAAATCGACTGGAAATCAAACGAGCGCGTGTCCTTCCCGGGTCTTTTGTGGCGGCCGGCGCGAAAGAGCCTCCTCCCCATTCAAGTGAGGCGCGCGATCTCGCGGTGCACGGTGTCGACGCGAACGCGCGCTGTGGAGAACGAGCGATCGATCCGTCACCGTCTGAACGCGCCGGGCGAAATCGCGCGCGAGGGTCAGTCGCGCGTCGGGGGTAGATCGCGAGCGCGGGGGCGGGTGCATTAGGCCATCGCCAATCCAAACGCCGCGATGGGGAGCTCGAGCGACAGCGGCTCCGGGTCTTCGAGCTCGTCGTCGTCCTCGTCCGACAGTGATCGGCGTCGCAAGCCGTCGAAGAAACGCGGGGACGAGAAGCGCGGCGGGGACGGCGACGGAGCGCGGACGAGAGAGGACGACGGCAGGGATGGCGCGGCGAGATCTGCAGGTCGCGACAACGACAGCAACAAACGCCGAAGAGGGCGCGACTCGTCGCCGCCGCCGCCGCCGCGCAGGAGGGACGCTCGCGATGACATCAAAGGCAAGGGGCGAGAGAGCCAGGACGCGCAGGCGAAGGAGAGAGAGCCGCGGAAGCCGCTCGTCGCGGGGAAGGCGGGAGGGGCGTACATACCGCCGTTCAAGCTCGCTCAAATGATGGCGGAGCAGGCGGACAAGACCGGGCCGGAGTATCAGAGGATGACCTGGGACGCGCTCAAGAAGAGCATCAACGGTCTCGTGAACAAAGTGAACGCGAGCAACGTGAAGAACATCCTCCCGGAGCTCTTTGCGGAGAACATGATCCGAGGACGCGGGTTGTTCGCGAGGAGCGTGATGAAGTCGCAGATGGCGTCGCCGCAGTTCTCGCCGATCTTCGCCGCGCTCGTCGCGGTCGTGAACACGAAATTCCCCGAGCTCGGCGAGCTCGTTCTGACGCGCGTCATCTTGCAGTTTCGGAGGGCGTTCAAGCGAAACGACAAGCCCGTGTGCGTCGCCGCGACGCGGTTTCTCGCGCACCTCATCAATCAGCAGGTGACGCACGAGCTTCTCGCTCTCGAGCTCCTCACCGTGCTGCTCGCGTCTCCCACGGACGACTCCGTGGAGGTCGCGATCGAGTTCGTGAAGGAGTGCGGCTATACCCTTAACGAGCTCACGCCGCAAGGTTTGCACAGTATCTTTGAACGATTCCGCGGGATCCTTCACGAGGGCGAGATCGACAAACGTGTGCAGTTCATGATCGAGGGTTTGTTCGCGGTGAGGAAAGCCGGGTTCGAGGGGAAGCAAGGCGTGCCCCCTGAGCTCGACTTAGTCGAAGAGGATGACCAGATCGTGCACGAGCTGTCCTTAGACGACGACCTTAAAGCCGAGGCGACCCTCGACATCTTCAAAGTGGACCCCGAGTACGAAGAGAGCGAGAGGAAGTACGCGGACATCAAGAGGGAGATCTTGGGGGAGTCTTCCTCGGACGAAGAGAGCGGCAGCGACGACGACGACGATGATGAGAGCTCGGACGAAGAGGACGAGGGTCCCGCGCAGCAGCAGGCGCAGCAGGAAATTCAAGATCAGACGGAGACGAACCTCGTGAACTTGAGGAGGACGATTTATTTGACGATCATGTCGTCGCTCGACTTCGAGGAAGCCGGTCATAAGCTCATGAAGATCAACATTCAACCCGGGCAGGAGGTGGAGATTTGCACTATGTTAACCGAGTGTTGCTCGCAAGAGAGAACGTTTCTGAGATACTACGGGCTCCTCGCGCAACGGTTTTGTTTCATCGATCAGCAATACGCTCAGCTCTTCGACGAGGTCTTCATGAAGCAATACTCTACGATTCACAGGCTAGAGACGAGCAAGCTGCGCAACGTGGCTAAGTTCTTCGCGCATCTTCTGTCCACGGACGCGATCTCATGGACGAGCTTGGCGTATCTTCAACTCACGGAGGAGGCGACGACATCGTCTTCTCGTATTTTCATCAAGATTTTGTTCCAGGAGCTCTCCGAGTCTTTCGGACTGCGCAAGCTGAACGAGAGGTTGCAAGATAAAAACATGGCCGAGTATTTCCAGGGGATCATGCCTAAGGATACGCCGAAGAACACCAGGTTCGCGATCAACTTCTTCACCTCCATCGGCCTCGGTGGCTTGACGGACGACTTGCGCGAACACCTGAAAAACATGCCGAAGATGATCATGGCTAAAAAGGAAGACAGCGACAGCGATTCGGATAGCAGCAGTAGTTCTTCTTCTTCTTCTTCTTCGTCCAGCTCGTCTTCAAGCTCGAGTAGCTCCTCCTCGAGCTCGAGCAGCAGCAGCTCGAGCAGCAGCAGCTCGAGCTCTTCAGACAGTCGAGCGAAGAAGAAGTCGCGCAAGAAGTAAACGAAACTTGTTACTCATAGTTGGGATCTTGCTTTTAATCAAATTTTAGATCTAATAAAAATAAAACTCGAACTCCCGTCAAATCGAAACATGAACGGAAATTATTCTAGCTAGCTAGGAAACCAGGAAAAGACGGAATCGATGTTTCTGACTCGTCATTCACGGTTTAATTCGCGGTGATTTTTCAGAAAGGGCCGAAGCTCAGCGCTGCGAGGAAGGAAAGAGACATAAGTTATTCTACAGGTACAGACGCAGCAACTTCCGTTAGTCAGCTGCGGATATCACGAAACATCAAAATCGTCGACGTAGTGGCGGACACGTATGTATTAATGCCAGATATTAACGGAGATGAACGCAAAGAAGCTACGTGCACATGTTCGGCGTGCACATATTCCTCGATTCAAAGTGAGCGTGCGATCGAAGTTCGGAAAAGAAACTTTCGGCGACGATCGAAAATCAAACGCCAGCGGCTGAAAACGAGAGAAAATGAAGTTCGCGTCCGGTGGCACACGCGCGCTAATAAGGTTAATTCTAGAAATCTATCTTCCGGAGAAATAAGCAAATATATCAGGCTTTTGAATAAATTTTATACAGAAGGAAGCATTCAGAGCTTCCTGCACCAAGATCAAGAAACCATTCGTTCAGACCAGCGAATGGTTCTCCACGCGCTTGTGAAAGCGCTCTATGCAAACGCCAAAGTTACCCTGGGGAATCAAGCCGCGTTTTCGCGGTGAACAACGAATAATCACAGAATTCGCGAGAACTTTAGATGTCTTGGACTTGCTTTTGAATGCTGACCGAGCTAACAAATGTTAAGCTCGCCCATTAGATTGTTCTGATTGACGCTTTAAGGCTTAAACGCGATCCGTGAAGGTGAGATCATATCGCTCATGTTATTCACATGAACTAAAAGTTGCATACCTGGGGGAGCTTGTTATCATAGACGCGTTTCGATCAAAGAGTTTCTGAGAGTCTTTCCAAGCGGTATACGACAGTTTGATTTTGTTGTTTCTATTTATCTAAATGAAGAGTATCACAACACGCTGAATCAAAGTGTGCAACGAGAAAGCATAAGCCGTGCTTTAAGAACGTATCATGACTGTTTTTATTTACGTTTTGCGCGTAATTTGCCGCATCTCGACAATATTGTAACGAGCACCTTGTTACGATGTAAAATTGCGTGTTTTGTTTGACAAAGAAATCCACTTATTCAATTCAAACGACTTTCATATGCGCATTCTTTCGTCCTGAGACAGCCACCTCGTTCGTTTCTTGCATTTTGCCGAACAGATATACATTACCATGCCCGCGGGGCGTTAATTCTTTGTTTTGTTCAGAACGAGAGTTCATATTGTATTCTTTTTCGCTTTCTTGCTCACGTTTTGTTTCCTATTTTCTCCTGTCATTTCTCATGTCATCCCGCAATTGCCATGTCTTTGAGTCCGAGAGAGCAGCGTGAACTCGATTCAGCTTTTATTCGCAGTATCTATCCCTAGGCGTTTTTGCTTTCTTTTTTCTTTCTCTGGTTTGGCAAACACGCCAGCTTGCTTCTCTTAGCTTTACGCGCCCCGGTTCTGGAAAGCAACATGTTTTCTCTGTCACAGCACAGCGTGTTTAGCCGGTCGAATCAAGTATTTCGTTCCAGTCTCCTCAATAAAAAGTTTTTGTTTGCACCGCAGCTTTTATCTGCTGCCTCGTTACCGCGTTTCTTTCGCAGCTCGACTGGGAGTCATTTTTATCTCTCTCCTTGAATGACATAGGGTCTTCTTATTTCTCAGTCCTTGGTCTGCCTCTTTGTCGACTTCTCTGAGTTAAAATCTGAGTTAAAAACCCAAAGAAATTTCCATGACTCTGGTTCTGCTCGATTTTGCTCTCCTCCTCTCTCAAACATGTTTTTCCGAGCCCTAAGATTTTCTCTGTCCCATCTGTTTCCCGTTTCCTCGCCAAAGAAAAATCGTTGCTTTGAAAAAAAACTGTGAATGCAATTACCGATCAAATTGATCGACTCGTTTCCGTTCAACCGCCCAGCACCGTTCAACTCACCGGTGATTTTAGCCGGTGTGAAAAAAAATCAAAAGTTTTTTCTGAGTTTTTGGTTCATCCTCGCTTGTCGTTTTCCCAAAATCGGTTTTCGCTCGGTCTCGATGTCACCCTCCGAACTGAGGGGCACTGAGTCACGCGCACCACCGACGAACGCGCTCGTCACCCCCAGGACCTACGAAACTCATGCCGTCGACGATATAATATTCGTCCACGCGCACGCGACCACGGTCAGGCATCGCGGGAGGAAGCCGGTCCAGTCTAGCTGCGCGTGCTGCTGTTGAGATTTTGACAGTGGGCACGGTACGCACTCTCCCGCGCGATGAAGAGATTCGACGACCGCCGGGGTTTGCCTCCTCTCGTCCGGAGAAACCACTCCATCACGAGCGGTTCTTTAGTGTTGCTTTTAGTCGGCGCCATGATCCTCATTATCATGTCTGGCGCTCTCAAACCTCCGGTGGATACGTCTGCGCTTTCGTCTTCGCAACTTGTCGAGGCGAGGAAATCAAATCTGAGAGCGGCGCTCTCGTCGACGGTGGCGGCGTATCTGTTGTACTCCGCGATTCAAGGGCCGGAAACGCACATGATACGACCTCACCCCGCGGCGTGGAAGATAATCCACGGAATGTTCGTTCTGTACTTACTCTTCCTCGTCTTCTTGTTGTGTCAAGACACGTACGACGCGCGCGCGGTGTTGAAGTTCCTCTCCCCGGATCTTCTCGACGCGGACGCAGACGAGCGCGCGTACGGAGAGGACTGCAGGATATACACCCCTGAGGATCCCGTGTCCAATTTCCGCGTGCTTCGGGATACGGTATGCGATGAGTTCGTCATCGCGCACGTTATTGGATGGTACGGCAAAGCGATCGTCCTGAGAAGCGTTCCGTTGCTGTGGTGCTACTCCGTCGCGTTCGAGCTTTTGGAAATCACGTTTCAGCACTGGTTGAAAAACTTCAACGAGTGCTGGTGGGATGCGTGGATCCTGGACGTCGCACTCTGTAACGCGGTCGGAATATACTTCGGGATGATGACAATTAAATTCTGGGAGGGCGCAGACTACGACTGGACGGGTAAGAAGGGAATATCCGGGCAAGTGCAGAGGTCGTTGTCGGTGCTCGCCCCGGCGTCTGTCGACGCGTATTCGTGGAACCCAACGTCAAGTCCGTTGAGGTTTTTGCAGTGCGCGTTCATCGTGGTCGTTTGCTTGATTTTCGAGCTGAACGCGTTTTTACTGAAGTACGTGTTTTCGGTCCCGCCGTCGAACATATTAAACATCGTCAGACTTGGGTTGTGGTTTGGGATAGCAAACGTTGCGACGAGGGAGTATTTCGTTTTCATCACTTCAAGTCGAGGGATGCGAACGACGAAGCTGGGGTCGAACGCGTGGTTAGCGATAGCCGTCGCACTCGTTGAGGTGTTGGTCACCGTGAAACACGGTCGTGACATGTTCACCGCTCCTTGGCCGAGGCGCGTTGTCGTTTTCTGGAGTGTCGTGGGTAGTGCCGTTGCGGGTTGGCTCGTGCACTGGCAGTTGCGTCTAAACCGACACCGTTCGTTCGTTCGCGAGAAGCGCGAGTAGCACACTAGCCTAATCTAATTAAAATATACCTAGAGCTTGGAGAGAAGACTCGCCCGGTCCGATTTCACCTTGCTCTTGTCCAAGATCACCCGTCCCTTGTGCCCGACGACGACGCTGTGCGGCGGCAAGTCGTGTAAAATCGTCGAGCTTGCGCCGATTTTACAGTCGTGCCCGATCGTTATGTTGCCGATGACCGATGCGTGCGCGCCTACGACCACTCGCTTTTGCAGCTTTGGATGCCTGTTCCCTCCGGTTTTACCCGTCCCTCCTAACGTCACGCCGTGGAAAAGCGAGCAGTCGTCCTCGACGACGGAGGTCTCCCCGACGACGATCCCGGTCGCGTGGTCGATCAGCACTCCTCGCCCGAATTTCGCGCCCGGGTGAAGGTCCATGCCGAACACCTCCGATATGTGCGACTGAACCGTCGACGCGAGGACGGACCTTCCTCTCAGCCACAGCCAATGTGATACCCGCTGCGCTTGCAGACCTTGAAATCCTTTGAAGAAGAGAAACGCGTGCGTATAACTCGGGCACGCCGGGTCTCGTATCATGGCGGCTTCCAAGTCCGCCCTCGCCGCACTCGCGATCGACCCGCTGCCTGGAACCGGCGTCGGGCCGTGAGGCTTGTTTTTCTTCGACATGTACTCCACCTCCTCTTCCGCGGTAGACGCCATCCCGTCGATGATAAGGTCATTCCATTGCGACGCTAGGATCGTCGACGTCGCGAGCTTCGACGCGAGAAGAAACGCGAGCGAGCGCTCGAACGTCGGCTGGTTGAGGATAATCGAGTACACGAAACCTCCCAGAAGCGGCTCTTTCTCGACTAACTCCTGGGCTCCCTTCCTCAGCGACTCCCACAGGGGGTCGTCCCCTTTCACCAGCGACATCGTGCGCGACCACCGTCAGCGTCCCTGCTCAGGGCAGCATGAAGTGCGCGCTGGATAAGTGCACCGAAACCTAACGAATTCCAACGCGTTTTCCGAAACACGTGTGTTTTAGTTTCGGCGGAAGTTCGGTGGAAATGTCTGGGAAGTGTTCGTCGCTCTCGTCGTGCGTCGTTTAAAGCACGCGTAACGTCGTTTCACTAAAGTTCTACATCGACTACGTCACGCGCTTCGCCCTCGTCGCGCTCTCGTTTCGCTCGCTCGAGAAGATCCTCCGTCGCGGACAACAGGGCGTCGATGCCCTCGGACGCGTTCGCGCTGACGCACACGACGGGCAAGTCCGTGCGTCTTCGCAACGCTTCCGCCGCCTTGGACGTTCTCGCGACGTCCGTCTTCGTCCCGACCACGATGGCGGGGCGGTTCGAGAGACCAGGGAGGTACGCGTCGAGCTCGGCTCTCAAGACCTTTAACGCCTCCCAAGGACGCATCCCCGGCCTGTCTCCCATCCCAGACGATAGGTCGACGACGAAAAGAAAAGCCGCGCACCTCTCGACGTGCCGGAGGAAGTTGTGCCCCAACCCGCGGTTCTCGTGCGCGCCCTTGATCAGCCCGGGGATGTCCGCCACGGTCACGGACGAGAGACCGCCGTCGAGCTTGACCGCCCCGAGCTGCGGGGACATCGTCGTGAACGCGTAGTCCGCCACGTTCGGCCTCGCGTCGCTTATCGCTCGCAGCAACGTGCTCTTCCCCGCGTTTGGTAACCCGACCAAGCCGAGATCCGCGACGGACTTCAGCTCTAGGACGACGGTCAACTTGCCGCCGTCAGCGCCCTTGTCCGCCGTTCCCGCCAATTCTCCTCTCGGTTTCGCCCTGTTCCCCTTGCCGCCTCTTCCCCCTTTCGAGAGGAGGATGCGTTTCTTGTGCTCGTCCATGTCCGCCAGAACTTTCCATTTTCCCTCGTGTATTCCCCGCGGCCGCGTGCCTCGGTTCGGGTCGACGAGTGCCTTCGTCGTCGTCGTATTTTCGTCGTCGTCGACTTCCCCATCCCACACCGGGTCTTCGCTGCCCCACTTCGAGAAGTCAATCCCGGAGCCGCCGCCGACGCTCACTATTTCATCCCCGTCGTCTCCCTCGATCTCTTGCCAGACGACCGTGCCGAGCGGGACTTTTAGCTCGACGTCCTCTCCTCGTCGTCCGTTCGACCCTTGCTTCGCGCCTCTACCTCCGTTCGTCGCCGCGACTCGAAACGGAATGCTTCCCAGACCTTTCACGCTGGACAGGGATTGGACGTACACGCTGCCGCCCATCCCGCCGTGGCCGCCGTCCGCGCCTCGGCGTCCGCGGGAACCTCCGTCCTTCATGAAGCTCACCGCGCCCGAGCCTCCGTTTCCCGCGGTCACGACGACGCGCCTTCTGTCGATGAATTTCTTGTCTTTCACCTTATCGTCGCCTCCGTCGTCCCCGCCCCCGATCCCGTAGTCCTCGGGGTCGTATCCGTACGTGCCCGTCGTCATGGCGCGTCGAAGGAATCGGGCGGCGTGGAAATCCGAAAGCGCGTGAAGGCACGGCGACGCGCGGGCGAGTCCGCGAGGAGGCGCCGCGATCGAAGTCGCCGTCAGCCCGCGCGAGCAGCGACGCGCGAGCGCACGCAGCGACGACGCCATCGCGGGAACGAAGGACGACGCTTCGTCAGCGAGCGCCCTCGCGCCTACCCTAATGAGTGGTGCCGACAGCGTGAAAGCAGTGTGAGTGGAAATCGAGCCGATAGCCGAGAAGAGCAGACGGAGAGCAGACGAGCAGCGGCGCAGCGACCACCTTCTGCGACCAAAACGGAACGGCAGGAATCCTTCGCAAACGGCAGCGCGCGGGCGGCACGCGCGCGGAGGCGTCCATCCGCGTTCGTCGACGGCGCGTCTCAAGATGACGCAGATGAGTGCGCCGGCGAGGAAAGTCCCGCTCGAGGACATCCCGGTCAGGCCGGGGATGACGAAAGAGTGCGTGGCTCCTAAATTCTTTTGGCTCCTCCTTCGTCGTCCCTCCTCCGCCTTCCCTTCCTCGTCGCTGACCGTCTCGTCTCCTTCGTCTTTCCATCCGCAGCGAGGTGGCGGAGCTGTTCGACCTGAGGGACTACATGAAGAACGAGCGCAGCGGCATCCTGCTGGACCTGTACTTCAACTGCCTAGCGTGAGTTCCCGCGCGCTTTGACCGCGGCGCGGACGATCGATTCCTCCCCCTCTCGCTCGCTCATTTTTTTCTCCCCCGCCGCGTCTTTCTCCTCGCTGACCTCGAGCTTTCTCCGTGTGTTCACAGATACGCGAGCACCTGCGGGTTTACCACGGAGAAGACGTCCACGTTCCTCGCCATCGTGAAAGCGGTGCACGTCAAAGCCGTGAGCGAGACGCAGACGATCGCGAACAGCTTCGGCTTTTTCAAGCTCCTCGCCACGCAGAGCAGCGTCCAGCGACCGCCGTACAGCCTCGGGATCTTCTCGTTCGCGGAGATGAAGGAGATGTCCGAGTACATGCTCAGCACGTACTACCGTCACTACAAAATCTATCAGTACGCGTTCACGACTTTGGTCAGGATGGACGTGCAGCACGTCGAGCCGCTCTTCGAAACGTCCGTCGCGTTCGAGCCGCTCGGGTTCGCGATGACGGAGGAGGAGTACGACGCGAAACAGGAAGAGATCGCGCGTCTCGCGGCGGAGGCGAAGGTGAAGGAGGAAGAGGAGGCGGCGGCGTTGGAGGAGGAGGAGAGAGAGGCGCGGTTGAAGGCGGAGTACGAAGCCGCGATGCCGGAGGAGGTGACGACCAAGGTGGCGGAGGTTCTCGCCGCGTCGATGGCGCAGATGAAGGAAGAACTCGAGGCGAAGTTCGCGGAGCAAGAGCAAACGCTCTTGGCGAAAATAGCCGCGCTCGAGGCGAAGTAAGTAGAGTTTGTAACCTTAGATCGGATAACAACGCGTCACGCGGGCGCCGTCCCGTTTCCGCCCGGCTTTTCGTCCGGCTTCTCCGGGAGTTTCGTAAACAACGGGATGTCTTCGATCGGGGTGTCGACGATCGCCGCGATCTCTTCTTCGCGTTCACTATCGATATCGTCGACCACGGTGTCCACCACCGCGTCGACGCTGTCTTCCGCCGCGACTAGCGGCGCGCTCGAGGCATTGGACGCTTCCGCGACCACCTTTTGCGCCGCCGCCGCCGGGACAGTCTGCCCGCTCGCGACCGCCTCCTTCACTTTGACCCCCTCAGACGCTTCGCCGTCCTTCTTCTGCATCGCTATTTTAGCCAGCTCGTAGCCGGCGAAGTTCATCGCCCCCAGCGGCGCGATCCACGCCATCCTCGGTATCCAGCCCTTCATGAGCGCCCCCGGCCCTTCCTTCTGCACGATGGTTCTCACCGTGATCCAAATCGCCTCACCCGCTGGAGAGCCTCCGGTCATCGCTCTCGTCTTGAGCACGTCCGCGGGGGTCGTGCACGCCGCGGCGATCGCGCCCGACATGCCCCCGACCGCGATCGTCTCCACCGCGGTCAAGTCTCCGCGTTTGATGGCGCGCGCCGCGTTCTTCAGCTTTTCGTACGCGACCAAGCCTATGACGTAAAACGGGATCTCACGCGACAGCGTCGCCGCGGTGCCCGCGAATAAACCCTTCGGCCCGTTCGCGGTGACGGCTTTGAACGCCTCCATCACGTTCTCGTACTGCCCCGTCTGCAACCTCTGCTTCAGAACTTCGCACGGGATCCGCACACCCGTGCCGACGAGCGTGCCGACGCCCGAGCCGAAACCTTGAATCTGGATCTCGGTTATCAGCGGTAACATCGCGAGCGGCGCCGCGAGTTTGCACACGACCTCGTACGTCGCCGTCCTCAGCCCGTGACCGGACGCGGCGCCGAGAACCGCGGGGAAGATACCTCGGTACAGCGGCCGAATGCCAATCTTTTTGATGTTCATGAAGAACGCCTTCAGCCCTGGTCCCGCGCCTACGGTGGCTTGTATGCGCGTCTTCAAGGTGTCAAGCGGGTGCATGCACGCGGTGGACGTCCCGGACGCGAGGGCGCCCGCGATCGCAGCCTGAATCGCGAGCTTCACCGTCGCGCTTCGGCCCTTCTCCGGAGGGTTAAGCTGGATCATCGTCGCGGACTCGAACCAGAGCACGGACGGATCCGTGGACGACGCGACGTCCCGAGGGAGGAGCATGAGGAAGTTACGGAACTGTCCGTACGAGACGTATCCTTCCGTGCCCATCGCGAGGTGTTTTAACATCGCCGCCGCGTTCTCGTCCGTCGCGGGTAAACCGAGACGCGTCAGCGCTTGTTTCACGTCCGCCGGTCGCATCGTCCCGCTCCTGCTCAGACCGAGGCTGTTGAACGCGCGTAACATCGTGGACTCTCTCTCGTCCATCACGCTCTTGAAATCTTCCCAGCCGATCGTCCTCGCGAAAAACGTCGGCTTCGCCTTCTCCATGAACGCCTTGGCGTACCACTGCGGTAAATTTCGCTTCCGCATCGCGACCTGCGTGAGGAGACGTGGGGCGGCGAGTCAGAAAAAAAATCTTGGTTGGAAAACCCAATAATGTTCGTGAAATCGTCGTCCCGACGCGTTCTCGGATCGCTCCGTCGTCGCACCTTGAGGTCGTCGAGCTTGAGCCTCCCGTCGCCGTCCGTGTCCATCTCGTTGAAGAAACGCTTGCCTGATGACGAAAGTCGCGGTCGTGAGCTCGGATCGAGAACGAAACCACAGGACGGGAGGGAAGGGGAGGGGAGTAGTGGTTGCCGAGTGACGACGCGTCAGCGCACCTTCGTCTTCGGTGTATCGAAAGAAATCCTCCACGGAGCTCAGCCGACGTCGGTCCGGTTTGAACTCCGTGGACGTGAAGTCGTCGTACGCCTTCTTCAGTTCGGGGACGCTCAACTTCTTCACGTCGAAACCTTCGAAACCGGCCTCGGCCATCCGCCTGGCGAACGCTTCCTTCGTCGACTTAAATTTCTCAACCGCTCCCTCGGGGTCGAGGCGCGCGAGGAAGAAGAAGCGCTTGTGGATCGGCGCTCGTATCGAGCGGCTCATCGTGAACGGCTCCATTTGACCGTCCCCGTCGCCTAGCGGCGGCCTCCACGACATGCTTGCGCGGTGTTGGGCGCGGATCTGTGACTCAGATCAGAATAATTCACGCGTTTTGGCTGCCTGACGCTGACGGCAGCGGCAGGCTGACGGCGGCCGCGGAAGGATATTCAGCGATAAGCCTCAGCCGCCGCTTCGGGTCGGACAGTGCCAGACCCGCGACGCTCAGGTTATCGACGACCGACATGTCGGCCGCGCTCTGTCCCACCCTCGCCGTGCTGACCACCGAGCATCGCGCGAAGCCGTCGGCGCGCCGCCCCGCGCGCGCGTCCGCCGTGTCGAGAACCTTCCGTCGATCCCGCGACGCCGTCATCTCGCGCGCGAAAGATGCCACCGACGAAGCCCTCACCGAGGTCGCGAACATGGACTCGCTCATCGACCTCATGGTCGCCGCGGACGAGGACGCGCTCGTCAAGCTCGTCGCAGAGAACGTCCTGAGCTTCGACCAGAAGATGTGGATCCGCATCGCCGCGAGGAGCGACGCGGCGGACTCGCAGGAGTCCAAAGACAAATTAATGGCTTTGGCTGGACGGTGCATGAAGCTCATCGAGACCATGGTCGAGACCACGGAGAGCACGATCCAGGAGAGCAGCGTCGCGCTGGAGACGATCGTCGCGACCGCGGCGGACCCGGAGACCGGCGAGTTCGACGTCCCTCTGAAGGCGGAGTCCATCGCGAGGTTGAGGAAAGCCGTGGACGACGCCGTCGTGGACGAGCGGATGTTGAACACCGTGTACGCGTGGATACGCAAATCGGACGAGGATAAGCTGGACGGGATGGTGCACATCCTCCAGCACTTGCTGCAGTGCTACGCCGCGAGGGAGCTCGACAACGGGGAAACCCCGTTGGACGTCGTCATCGGCGCCGCCGCCTCGGAGTGGCCGGCGAAGTTCGAGGAGATCATCGAAGGCGGCTTCGGCGAGGAAGCGTTCACGAGGGACCTCCAGAAGCGAATGGAGGGCGTCGTCCTGAACCTTCCGAACGGTTCGTACGCGCAGCGCGTGCAGGCTGAGTACCTCAAGGAAGTGGAGGATCGGGGTAAGGAGCTGTACTCGGCGAAGGCGGCGTGAACGATACGAGACAACAAAATATACTCCCCGCCGCGCGCTACTATCGTCTACCCCTATCCTCGTCCCCTAACACCGCGTTCCTCGTCCATTTCATCACCGCCTCGATGTTCGCCCCGGTCAACGCGCTCGCCTCTATCACCGTCAACCGCGCGCCGAGAACCGCGCGCGCGGCGTCGATATCGAACGTGGCTTCGATGTCCCCGCGCGCGAGCACCCTCGGGGAGTCGATTTTGTTCAGCACCAAGAGCACCGGCTTCCCGTCGAGCGCGGGAAGACCGCAGAGGTGGTGAAACGCCGCCGCGGAGGCGGCAAGCTGGAACGAGTCCGCGGCGTCCACGACGTACATCATCCCGGTCGATTGGTTCGCGACGTACTGCGAAGACGAGAGGAGAGAGCGAGGTTGGGCGTCAGTCGACGGCACGAAAGGGAAGAGTCCGCGATGTGCGCACCGTGGGCCACAGCGGCATCATCGCCCCGCCGATTTCTTTCATGCACACGTTCCTTTTCTTATCTATGGCGATGGTGCTGATGTCCACGCCGACCGAGGGGACGACGTCCGCGTCTACGTGCGCCTCGACCCTGCCGGATTTCTGCAGACCCATCAACCTTCGGAGCGCGAGGGACTTTCCCGCGCCGCCCACGCCGAGGACGACGACGGGAGGGCTCGGGTCTGCCATGGCTCCGTGATATTTGCCCACCAGACCACCTCGGCGTGTCTCGATGCGACGAACTAGTTCACGCGCATGCCACCAGCGGGCGCCCGCTCGAGTGTTCGTTTGGATTAATCAAAATCTGAAAAAACGACAGCTCGCTTGTTGCATCAGTGACGAGCAAATTCGCACTCACGAGCAGCACAACGACGCGCGCGATGAGCGACGTGAACGCGCGCCTCGCCCTCGCGGTGAGCACGATAGCGTTCGGATACTTCCTTCGCAAGATCGGCCTCGTGGACATCGACGTCGGGAAAGCCCTGCTCAAGGTCCTGTTCAACGCGACGCTGCCCTCGGTGCTCCTCGTCGTCTTCGCGTCCCTCACGTTCGACGCGCAGTCCGCGTCCGTGGCCGCGTGCGCGCTCGCGCAAGCCGGCGTCCTGTTCCTCGCGCACTTCGCGTTTCGAGGCGGCGGAAGAGAACCGAAAGACTTGGCGCTCATGACCGGGTCCACGGTCGGCGTGAACCTGGGAACGTTCTGCTACCCCCTCGTCGACGCGGTGTGGGGCGCGGAGGGTCTCACGCGCTTGGTCCTCTTCGACGCCGTGAATCAGTGGTCGCTGCTCGTCTTCGCGCCGCTCTTGTACGCCTCCGCGGTCGCGGGGAAGTCGTTCTCCCCGCCCGCGGCGCTCGCGAACGTGGGCAAGCAGCTCACGAGCCCGTGCATGCTCGCGCTCTTCGTCGGCGTCGCGCTGCAAGTCCTCGGGTGGTCCCTCCCGTCGCCGGTGGTGGCGTTCACGTCCTCGCTCGCGGCGGCGAACAAGCCGCTCGCGCTGCTCGCGCTCGGGATCCTGTTCGATCCGGTGTTGAGACCCGGCCAGCTGCGCGACATCGCGTCGTTGTTATGTCTCAGATACGGCGCCTCCCTCCTCCTCGGCGCCGCGGTGTTATTCACGACCGCGAGCGCGATGGGCGGCGCGTGCGCGGGCGTCGTCCTCGCCGCGTTGATCTCCCCGGTGCCGCTGCTCACGGTGACGTTCGCGATCGAGTACGGATGCGACATCGGCCTCGGCGCGAGCGCGGTGAACCTCGCGAACGTGTGCTCGTTCGCTCTGCTTCTTATCGTCGCGAACGCGGACTTCGCGAGCCCGGCCGCGCTCGCGCCGAGGGTGTTCGCGGCGGGCGTCGCGCTCGCGGCTTTGGGCGCGGCGGGCGCGAGGAGGACGAGACGCGCGGACGAGACGCCGACGCCCGCGGCGGCGAGCGCGAGCGCGGCGGCGCGCGCGGAGCGTTTTCCGAGGCGAAGGACGGTCGTCGTCGGGACGGTCGCGGGAGCGATCGAGTCGCGGCGCGGAAGAGTCCCGAGTCTGGTTTTGAAACCGGGAGTGCGAACGGTTCGGGGACGGTTTCACGCGGCGGCGGCCGTCGCGCGTTCGCGGGAAGGGAACGTCGGGACGCGCGCGTCATTCGCCGCCGTCGCGAGGGGGGGGATATTCGTAGGGTGAACGCGCGCTGTTACAGTACACGTTATCTAAGTCATCTAACGTGTCGACTTTTCTCGCGCCACGCGCTACAAGACAAAGTCCATATTCACCGGGTGTTTGAAGAACAGCACCGCGGACGTCTTCGGGTCCTTCAGGATCCGGCTGCACCCTTTCGAGACCTCACCGGATTTTTTCGACGCAGAGACGACTAAGAAGTCCGCCTTGACGGTCTGCATCAGTTTCGGAAGCTCGACGGCCGCTTTGCCGTCGACGTTGTGCGTGAACGGCGTGTACCCGCGGGCGATCGATTTGTCCTTGAACAGACTGAGGAGGTTGCTCGAGTTTCCTCCGTCGCGCGACACACCCGCGCTGAGTTCCGTTCCACTGCAGTTCACGAAGTGCATCCTGTCTTTCCCCCTCCGAGCGAGTTCACTCACCCACTCGAACATCGCCAGCGACGACGGTTCCACTCCGAGCATCCAATTGACGTGCTTGTCGATGTTATCGTGCGCCTGCGAGTGCGACTTGACGACGAGCAGCGAGCACGGCAGCGGCTTACGCGTGAGCGCGACGGCGACCGAGCCAATCTTCGTCTCCACGGATCGATCGAGTTTCACGGACGCGACGACGATCATCGTGGCTTGGATCTCCATGGCGTGTTGGACGAGCATGTCAGGCACGCTCAACCCCGCTTGCTGGATCAAAACGTGTCTCACCACGGGCACCACCGCCTCCACGTCGAACTGCGACAGCATCTTCCGCGCTTTGGGTTCATCCTGAACCTTGCACACGTTCACGAGGTGGATCTTGTCCACCCCGGCGAGGGTCAAGCCGTCGACGATCTCTAAGGCGTGCTTGCACTGATCGTTGTTATCAATGCACACCATGAATTCGTGCCGCGTCGTCGACGACGTCGACCCGAGCACGAGCGCCGCGCCCCCCTCGAGCCCTTTCGCCGCCATCGCCATCACGCTCTTCTTCACTAACGTCTGAAAACCGACGTTGGCGTCCTGCACCGTGTTCATGAACATCGCGAGACGCATCGGATCTTCAACATAGTCAGCGCCCACGTCTTTCAGGGCATCCGCCGCGGGGTCGATGAGGACCCCCATGGACCGGATCGCGTCGACGTGCGTCAAATCGTTCGCGTCAATCTGCGGGTACACCGCGGGGACCGCCTTGAGATGGCGCATCGGTTGAGCGTCTCCTAGTTTGTGTTCCAGACAGAACGAGGGCGTGAACCGAAAACCGTCCATCGCCGACTGCAGCGCGGAGAGTTTTATCATCCAAACGCCCGTGTCGCTGTACATCATCGAGTTCCCTTCGCCGTCGCCCTCGTTGAACATCTTCGTCATCACCGCATTGCCCGCGCTCGTGTTGAGCTCGTCCACGTTGAAGATGCGCGCTAGATATTTCGTGTATGCACCCTCTTTCGTCGTCGGACGATGCGCGACGATGTTCCCCCACTTCCGACAGCTGTGCAGCGAAGTCTGGACCGCTTTAAATACCAAATTCATCTTGTGCTGCTCTTCCAGGTGCATGACGTGCGCTTGAAAGTTCACGTCGAACCCCGAATCCTGGATGAGCCTGATGTGCGTCTTGTAAATCCACTCAACCCCTTGCGTGGACAAGATGTCCATAGCGCTCTCCACGACGTGCCCTTTCGTTCCGCGGTTGCCCACTATCTTATACGCCTCGCCCGGGTACGTAAGGAGCTCCATGGCGTGCGCCGAACCGTAACGCCCAGGTTTCGATGTGCTATCTTCACGAAATATGTTCAGATCTTCGACGTATCGAAACCCCGGCATACTCGGCTGGTTCACGAAGAGCAACTTCTCTTTGTTCAAGCCGTAATAATCGTTCGCGTGGAAATCTTTCAGAATCATCGACTCGGTCGCGTCGGAGGTTATTATTATGACCGGCAGCAACCCCGCCGCCTTAGCGCCGCAATTTTCTGTGACGTCGTTTACGAGTTGCGTCATCATCCGAGAACCGAAGGACATGTGCTCCACGTGCGTCGGGGGAGCGCGTATCCGCGGAGGCGGCCCGAACGGGAAAACCGGCGACGCGTCTTCGTCGAACTCTCCGCGAGCTATTGCCGCGTCTCTCTCTTCCTTATACTCCGGACTCTTCAGGTAACGACTTTTCGCGATCTCGTGCTCTTCGTCTCGAGTCTTTTGTTCCATCTCGATGAGGAGCTCGTAAGGATCCATAGAATACAGCGGCTGTCTGTTTCCGTCTACTTGCACCGGCCCGAGGTCCCCGGCGAAGATGATCACGGCAGTCTTCCCGTACTTCGCGTTCGATTTCGCGTCCGAGGTCCAACGCATCACGTCCGCTTTCGACGCCGGGTTCGTCAACCACGTCTTGTGCGACTGCAACAGCGGACACAAGAGCGGATCTTTCATCTTCTTCTCTCCTTCCGCGTCCGTCAAGGTCTCGAGCCCCGCGAATTCGTTCGCGCGCGACAGGAACACGTCAAGGAGTCGCAAAGACGAATCCACTCTTTCATCCGTCACGGGCACGCCCAGAAGCATCTCGGTGTCTTTAAGCAGCTTCGCCGCGGCGGCGGCGTCGAATAAGTGCTGTATGTCGTCATCGTCGTGATCGTCTTCCGAGACGAAAACGTCAGTTCGCTCCTCTTGGGTTTCTTTCGCTGCCTTAACGAGAGCCTTTCTCTTCGCGACCGCCTGCTTCGCTTTCGCTTTCAATCTGCCGCTCTTCTTCTCCGCCACCTCTTTTTCCTTGGCCGCGCGGTTCTTGTCCGCCTCCTCCTTGATCTCCGAGATCGCCTTCTTAGCCTTCGCGTACTCCGCTAGGAAACTCGGGTAGTCGTCGTCCAGGGCCTCTTCTATCGCGGGGGGCATCGTGTCGAAGTAGTTCCTCCTCTTGCTCGTCAGCCCGAAATCGAGGATTTGCAATACGGACAACGTCGCCGCGGCGTGCTCCTTCGCCCGCGCGACTCTCTCGCGCCAGTTCAGCGAGTGCGAGCGCTTCAAGATCGGTAGCTCCTCCGCGTGCGCGGCGGACTTCGCAGCCGCCGCTCGTTGCGCTTTCGTCTGCGCCTTGAAATTCAGCGACTCGTCCATGCGATTGGCGAGTTCGGTCACGCGCTCTTTCAGTTTCTCGGTGACGACGTGCTCTTCCCTCCTCCCGACCGCGTGTCGTTCTGTCCCCATGATGAAGTCCAGGCGCTCGGTCTGGGACATGTCCTCTATCTTCATCGCCTCCGCTTTCACGTCTTCGTCATTGACTTCCCTGCGGGTGTGATGGACGGGTAGGTAGTGGGCGTTGTTAGTCGCCTCGCATTGTTGTTCGGACGGTCGAACGACCGATTCCGAATTGGGGGTGCTTTGGTCTCGGGCGAGCGCGGCTCACCCGACTGCGGGTTTGCTCGGCGCGCCATCACCCCCGGGTTTGACCCTCTTGGCCTTGGACGGCACGCTGCCCATCTCTCTTGAGCGGCGACCACCGTCGCGCGCGTTCAGTATGGGGGGGGCGCGGGTTCAATCGCCCGGAGAATCTCGGTCGAAAAAACGCGCGTCAAACTCAGCATGGCGTTGCTCGAGTGGGAGCTGGAGGTCGTCAGGTCGTGCGTGCACTTGATTTGCGTGCGAGAAAGGGTCTGTCTGACAGTGTGTGTGTTTCCTCTTCTCAAGGCTAGTTACCCGCGCCCCCCGTGGCGTCCTCGACTAATTTCTTCAAGTCCGCCATCACCTTCTGCTCCCTGAGCGCCTTCTCTTCGTAGTTGATCATCGCCAGCGCCGCCTTCTCCTCCGCGCTGTACACCTGGTTCTCCTTCCGAATCCGAATCGCGTTCATCCTCGAGTGCCGCGACCCGCTCATCACGTATCCGAGATCCTCGAATCGGGAGATCTCGTCCGCGGACAGACCGACCTCACCTCTTCGCGGGATGCGCTTCCCCGCCTGGACGTACTGCGCCATCGCGTCGCCCTCTCCCGGTCGCAGCGCTTGACCAAAGTCCGACCCGCTCGCGTGCACGACTTGCGGCGGAGGCGCCGGACCGACGAAGTCGTCCCCGCCGGCTTCCGCCGCCGCCGCCGCCGCCGTCGCCGCCGCCGCCGCCGCCTCGGCCTCGTGCGTTTTTTGCTTCTCCAGGAACTCCTGGAACCTGCGGGCTTCGTCCGCGCCTTCCGCGCCTCCTGGTCCGTCCGCGCCGCCGGCCGCGTCGTCGTCGCTCGAACCGCTCGAGCTTCTGCCGCTCGACGACGACGAAGAGTCGCCGCCGCTGCTGCCGCTGCTGCTGCTGCTGCTGCTGCTGCTGCTCGAGGACGGCGACTTCGCCTTTCTCTTGCGTCTCTTCCCGCTCTTCTTCTTCTTCGGGGGAGGGGACTCTCTCTTCTTTCTCTTTTTCGTTTTCTTCTTCGCGGGCGCGTCCGAGTCGCTGCGACGGGAGAGAGGGTCGACGAAACGGGAGGCGTGAGCTCGCGACGGGGGCGCGACGACGTGATTTTAGGTTTGGCGGAGGCGCGAGATCGAGCGCACCTCTTCTCGTCTTCGACCTTCGCGGGTTTCTCTTCCTCGCGCGGCGGCTCTAACTGCGGCTCCGGCGACGGGCTCGGCGTGTTCGCCCACATGAACATCGTCTTCGAGAGCTTCTCGCGCTTCAGCCTGCGGAAGTCCTGATAATCGACCGCCTTCGCGCGAAGCTCCTCGTCCCCGGGATCGTCGCCCCCGCCTCCGCGACCGGGCGGGCCGGGGGGACCGCCCCTGCCGCCGTAGCCGCCGTAGCCGCGGTTATCCCTCGGCGGTCCGCGACCGCGATCGTAGTCTTTGCGGTACGGCGCGTACTCGGGCGAGGCCCCGCGTCCGCGTCCGTCGCCGCCGCCGCCTCTTCCGCGATCGGCACCACCGCCGCGGTCGCGTCGATCGCGGCTGTCCCGTCGCGGCGGCGGGCTCCGTCGTCGATCTCGCGACCGGGATCGGCGCCGCGGCGGCGACCGTGAGCGCCGCCGAGGCGACGGCGAGCGGCTTCGACCTTCGTGGCGACCCATCTCGCGTCGCGCGTTGTGACGCTCGCGCGGACGCGGCGGAGCATTTTCGGCCCCGGCGCTTGGCGTCCGCTGGGCAGTTTCAGTGCCGCCGCCAGCCTCCGCGGCTTTTCCTGTCACGGGCGAGCACGTCCGGTCGGCTTCTCCCGGCACGTCGGCGACGTCGAAGAAACGAGGAACATCACTCGACGATCTCATCGGAACGTAAAGGTTGGCTACGTAACGATTAAGACTACGCCGCGGCCGCGCGCGCGACGTCGACCCCGAGCGCGCGCTCCCGGGTCGTCTCCCACACCCTCGCGAACGTGTGAAACTCCCCGTTCTCCCCGCGCGCGTCCACTTTCGTCCTTCTCAACGCCGCGCAAAACTCCTCCCCGAACGTCGCTCCCACTCTCACCCCCGCCGCGCGCGCGGCCTCGCTCCTCACCGCGGTCACCTTGACGACCACGCCGCTGCTCGCGAGGTCGGCCTCGAGTTTCTCGTACGTCGCGCGCCACAGCGGAAACCGCACCTCCAAGCCCAACGCGTCGCCGACGATCGCCTCTCTCCACTCCCGCGCTCGCGCGAGGTGCAGGTCCCCGCACGCGACGTCCGTGATCTCGCACCCGCGCGCGCGCACCGCGTCGATCGCGGCCCTGAGCCGCGGCACGTATCCACCGTACCCGCTCCAATCGCTGCCGCCGCCGTGCAGCGGGACGCCCACGAGCGCGAGGTCCAGGTGCCTCGCCTGCGCGACGACGTCGCGGCAGTGCACGTCCCGGTGCGGAATCTTCCTCGAGGACGCGTCGAACGTCGTCACGAGGACGATCGACCGCGCGCCCCGCGAGATGGGACGATCCCCCGGGCGCGAGCATCGCGCGCAGGGCGAGCAGCGAGTCCTTCCCGCCGCTCCAGAACAGCGCGGTCGCCTTCGTCGGCAGAGCGCCCTCCTTCGGGACGTGCATCACGCTCGGGACCTGGATCTTCTCCGGTTTCTCCTCGTCCTTGACGTTCTCGTGCGCGTACGCGCAGTGCCTGCACCCGTTGCCGCAGCACACTCCGCGCGCGAGATGCTTCACCCTCGTCATCACGGTGAGCCCGGTGCACGGATCGACGTAGAAGTGGTCTCCGCGAGCGCACGCGGTCTCGTGGTGATCGTCCCAGCAGATGTCCTCGATGTCCGGGAGCGCCCCGGGTTTCGCGCGAGGGATATACACGCCCTCGGCTTTGATGTCCTCCATCGACATGCAGCTCATGACGACGGCGGCGCTGAGAACGTCCGTCCGTCTCTCAGCGCCCCGGGGAGGCGCGACCGATCGTCCGTCCGTCCCTCAGCGCCCCGGGGAGGCGCGACCAAAAAGTGCCCTCGAGCCCGCCGTTTGACGCGCGAAAAAGCGCGCGCTGCAACGACTCTTTATCCGTCCGAGTCAGCACCACGGCGTCACACCATGGCGCAGCCGGTCGCGCACCTCGTCCCGTCGAGCGCGGCGCTCCCGCGTCGCGTCTCGTCGCGACCCCGCGGACGACGCTCGCTCGCCGTCCGAGCCGGCGGCGTCGCCGCGTTCGAGGACGTCGAGCAGCTGTGGGGTGCCGTGCACATCGACGCGACGACGAAGGAGCGCTGCTGGTTCGCCGCGTACGACGCGCCGTTCCACGGCGTTCCCTCCGGGCCGTACATGGGAGGGAGAGTCGCGGACATGAACGCGCACATCGCGAAGCGGCACCGCGTCTTCTTAGAGCGCTCCAGGAGGGAGCTGTGCGGTCACGAGATCGCGCCCCAGGAGTTCGCGGAGGCGCTCGAGCGAATGCGGAGCGTCCTCGGCGTCGGCTTGGACGGCGCGGTGAAGTGCGTGTTCGGCGAGCCGTCGCTGCTCGCGGCGGACAAGGCCGAGCTCGTGCGCGGCCTCGTGACGTTGCGGATCGAACACGAGGGCGAGGACATCGCGGAGCTCGTCGTGAAGAGCCGAGGCGCGTTGTTAGCGGGCGCCGCGCACGTCGTCTGCGAGGCGGAGGACGACGACCGCGCCTCCGCCGCCGACGACGACGATCCGGAAGACCTGAGGTGGATCTCGTGGTACTCGAAGAAGACGAAGGAGGTGGAGACGAGCGCGCGCGATCATAGAAGTAGATACGAGCGGCGACTACGACCCTAGCTGATGTCTATGACTACCTACGATGCTTCTCATTCGAACGCGCCGAGATCCCGCACGGAGTCCAAAAAGTCCAAATACTTGTCGTCATCCTTCTTCGGCTCGTCCGATCCCGCCTGCTTCAGCGGCGCGGTGATGAGCACCCTCTGCCGTTTCGACGGCGGCACGGCCTCTCTGTCGCGCTGTATCTTCACCGACGCGGGCACGAGCGCTTTCAACGCCGGGTTGTGATGCGCGGGCAGCTGCTTCTTCACCGTCGGCGCCGCGCCGATCGTGTGCGCCGCCGCCGCGCGGTCGCGAGGCGGGGGCGCGCGCGGGACCGGCGGCGCGGCGTTCACCCTCCGCGGGAGCTGCATCATCGCGGGCGGCGGCGCCATCGCGGCGCGCGGTTGCATCGGAACCATCACCGGGACCATCACCGGGACCATCGCGGGGACGGGCGCGAACCCGGGGGGAGGGCCGGGCGGCGGCGGCGGCGGCGGCGGGTCCTCGCCGTCCGTCGGCGGCGGCGGAGGCACCGGCGGCATGTCGTCCTCGTCGTCCTCGCCGACGGACGGAGGAGGCCCTGGCGGCGGCGGCAACGGCGCTTCGTCGTCGTCGAAAGCCGGCGGAGATCCCGGAGGAGGGCCCGGCGGGGGTCCGGGGGGCGGCCCGGGAGGGGATCCGGGGGGCGGCCCCGGCGGTTCCCCGGGCGGCGGCCCCGGCGGCGGTCCCGGCGGCGGCCCCGGCGGCGGTCCCGGCGGCGGTCCCGGCGGCGGCTCCAACGGTGGCGGTGGCACCGACGGCGGAGGAGGCTGAACACCGGGAGGAGGCCCTCGCGGCGGAGGAAGCAGCTCCCCTTCCACGTACATCTCCACCGGGGCGTACTCTTCCTCTTCGTCGTCGTCGTCCTCCTCCTTCTCCGCCTCCCAAACCTCCGCGGTCGCTCGGTACTTCTGCGGCTTCCCCGCGGGCGGCCGCCCCGACGGGTTCAGCGTCGGGTGGTAGTACACGGAATCCTGCGGCTTTCTCTCGCCGAGACCCACGAGCCCTTTCCCGACGGTCGCGAGCTCCGTGCCGACTGGTCTCAACGCCGCGATCGTGTTCTTCACCTTCGGCACCACGGGCGCGGGCGCGTCCTTCTTCCCCGCGTTCGCTTTCTTCTCCTCCGCGTGCCACTTGATCGCCTTCTCGAGCTGCAAGATTCGCTGCTCTTGGACGTTACTCGCGAGCCCCATGCGCTTCGCGTTCTCGAGCTTCGCGAGCTCGGCTTTCAGGGAGCCGACGTCGGCGGATTGGAACGCTTCATCTCTCGCTGACTTGCGAAGCGCCTTGTTCTTCGCGAGCTCTTTCTTCTTCTGCTCGCGCCGGTACTTATCCCCGGGCGCTAGCGACTGCGACGTGAACGGGAGACGGGGGTGGACGCGTCAGCGGGGCGTCGTCGTCGAGGACGGCGGAGAAGCCAACCCTAAAATGCGACGGACGGAGTGGAAAACGACGAAGAGCGACGGTCCGCGCGAGATCTCGTCGACGACGCGCGCGCGCGCGCACCTTCCCCATGGCGAAAGTCTACGCCTCGTCCGCGCGCGCGCGGTGTCCGCGGTCAGAGCCGTGCTCCTCGCCCAACGACCGCGCGTGCGCGAGTGGCCGCCGCCGTGGACGAGGCGTTCGGCTTCGTCAATCGAAACGTTGGACGATCTCATCGCGCGTGCCGAGTCGCGCCCCGAGTTTGAGCAGCAGAGCTCGTCGCCCCTTTTGGCACGGACGTCGCCCCCGCGCGCGGTCGTCACAACGCGACGCGCGAGGCGAACCGATCGGCGCGCGTTCGCTGTACTCGCGCGAGCCACCGCGTTCCACCGCACCTCGCGAACGCGATGACGTCCGAGACGTCGTCCGAGACGTCGTCCGAGGTTGGCGCGTCGCCGACGTCGGAGGAGGAGTGGGTGAATCCGTTTCCGGTCCCCAGAGAACCCGGGCATCAAGTCCCGAGGACGTTCGAGAGGCAGGAAGCGGGCACGCACGTGCAGATCAAGCTCGCGAACGAGGAGTTCGGGCAGCGCATGGACGTGCAGGAGATGATGATGAAAGTGATGCAAGCGACGATCTGCTCGTGCCCGGAGGACCCGCTGCAGTTCATCACGGATTACCTCGAGCGCGAGCTCACGGGGGAAGGGAACGAGGCGATTAAGAACGGGTTCGTGGACCCGAACGAGACGAACGTGCACGATTACGCGGGGAACGTCAAGTTCCAGATCGTGCTTCACCGGCTGTCCTCCGCGCTCATCGAGTTCAAGCCGGAAGGGGACCCGCTGTCGTTCGCGGTGGAGTACCTGAAGAAACTCAAGGAGGACCCGGAGCCGCGGCGGTGACGAGAACGACAGGAGCGACGATTGCGAATGGACGTGGCACGGCGCCGCCGCCGGCCGCGACGGCAACATAGACAGAGTTAGCTACTTTAATCACGACTCCCGAGGAGCTCTAAACGTTCCACGTGCGCGAGCGCGAAGTCCACGTCGCACCACGACGGGACGTCGTCCGCGTTCTTCGAGGTCGACGCGATCACGTCGCGAACCGCGCGTATCAATGCCCTGCGCGTCGTCGTCCCGTCCCCGCCGCCGACGACGGCGTTCGCGTCGTCTCCGTTCCCGTCGTCGCCCTCCGCGGCGACGGCCGCGCGCGTCAGCTTATGAATCTCTAGCGCGCCTCGAACCGCGTCGAGGACGCGATCGGCGACGCCGAGGACGCCGAACCTGTACGCGCGGCCGGCTCGCATCGCATCCGCGATGGAAGCGTTCGACGTCGACGGCTGCACGCGTCTCTCCTTCGCGATTCGCTCCCCGCTCCAGCCCAGTTCGAGGTGCATTCTGTGCGCCTCGATCTGCCTCGGCGCGAGCGTGTCTTGCTTTTCTTGCGGAAGCGCGGGAGTTATCTCGTTCGGATCCACGGAACACTCCCCGAGAAGGCCTTCGACGGTCGCGAGCGCGACCGTCGACGCGTCGTCGAGGACCGTCGTTCGCGTCGGCGGCTCCATTTTCTCGAGCGCCTGGTAGACTTTGAGCCCCGCGAACGCGTCCAAGGCGGCGTACCTCTGCTGCTCTTCACTCAGAACTGGCGCCTCCCAGTCGCTGATTCGCGCGGAGTTCGTCTTCGGCAGCGCGCGGCCTAAAGTCCACTCCACGAGCGCGGCGAGCGAGAACGCTCTCGGCCCTTTCGCGGCGTCGGATGACGTTCTCTCCGCGGCGTGCGCTTTCAACTCGATCACGCCGGCGACGTGAAACGCAAAGTCGCGCGTGATCTTGTGCGCGTCCCCTCGCGCCTGCACACCCACTTTCTTGATGCTCGGATCCTCGAAGAACGCGCGCAGCGCGGGGGTCATCCCTCCCGCGCGGCACAGACGGAGCAAGATGCACACCGGCTTCGCCGGTCTCTTTCCCTCGCAACACAATTGCACGAGCGACGTCGGTCGTTCGCCGCGTCCCGCTTTGAAGGTGACGACCCACTCCAAGTCCCAGCCGACGACGCGAGAGTGACCGGGGACCGCGCACAAGCGCGTTATCCTCGCGACCGCGGCGTCGATCGCGGACGGGGACTCCGCGAGCACGACCTGTCCGTCGAATGTCAACTCCTCCAGAGCCACCAGCGAATTGGGAATTTGGCAACCGTCCAGATCTCCCGAGTCGTCGTCGTCGTCGCGCGCGGACGCTCCGACGAGAGACGGCGGTAAGCGACGTTTGCGCGTCGCGGACGTATCACGCGGCGCGTGTTCTTCGATATCGCTCCTCGAGACGCCCGCGGTCGCTTTCACGCCCTCGACTCCGCGCGTAACGACGGCGACGTTCGAGGGTGCATCGTTTTCGTTATCGTCGTTCCCGCGCGCGGCTTGGCGCTCGACGTGCCCTAAAGCCTCGAAAAACGAAGGCGAGGTCTCCTCCACGTCAAAAAATGCGACCGCGGCCATGGCGTCCATGCGCGTTTTGGTGACCTCCTCACGGTTTGGTTGGGAAGGTGCTGTGAAGAGTGAGAGGAAGAAACGCATCTCATTCGCCTTCCCGCGCCGCGTCCCGCCGTTTTTCCTGCGTCGTTTTTCGAACACGAACAACTTACACGCGACAAACGATATGGAGAAGCAATACCTACATTAATACTAAGCCTAAACCGCTCAAAACACGGAATCGTCGGAGTCGTCGTCGTCAGGGGGCGCGCCGAAGTCGTCGTAATCCACGCTCTGGTCCCCCTCGCCCCCCGCCTCGATCGCCTCGTCTGCGACGCCGTCCGTCGCCGCCGCCGGCGGCGACCCCGGCGCCGCCGGGGAAAAACCATCCCCGGGAACTGACACCATCGGACTCGACGGCGACACCGCGCTCGAGACCGCCACGGACGCTCGCGGCGTCTCGGTATCGCTCAGGTCGTCCGGCGTGTCGAAGTCGTCCTCCTCCCCGGGATCGTCGTACTTCGCCGCCAGCCGCGTCTGCACGGGATCGTCGACGCGCGCCGACGACGTCGAAACCGAAACCCGGGGGGGGTCGTCCGCCGCGTCCGCGTCCGCGTCCACGTCCGCGTCCAATCGCGGCGATCGAAATTCGAAGCTGTCGTCCTCATCGGGCTTCTTCGGCTCCGGGGCTCGGACGGCTTCCTCGACCTCGAAGTCGTCGTCGTCGTATTCGTCCGCGGCGACGTCGACCGGCGACGTTGCCGCGTCTTCCGCCCGCCGCGGCGACGGGCTCGGCGAATCATCCTTCAACTTCGCGTCGCTGAACTCGAACTCGTCGTCGTCGGCGAACGCGTCCGCCGCGAGACCTCGCCGCGGTTCTTGCGGCGGCTCGTCGACCGCCGCCGCGGTCGACGCCTGGGCTTTGTTTCCCGCGGTTCGACGCACGACCGGCGCGAGAAAGTTTTTCGACCGCGGACTCGCCGGTCCGCTCGGCCCTGGGAAGCCCGCGGCGCCGAAGCCTCCGCCGGCGAAGCCTCCACCGCTCGCGCCGGCGTTGACGGGAGCGATGCCGGATCGCTTCTTGAAACTCGCGCCTTGGATGACGGGCGGCGGCGCGCTGAAGCCGATCCCTAACCCGCCGTCGGCACCCGCTGCGCCGCCGCCGCGTTCGTCGTCGTCGCCAAAGTCGTCGAAGTCGCCGAAGATTTTCGCGCGAACCTCCGCTCGGACGATGCCGACGTCGCCGTCCTTCTTCGACGCTTTCCTCGCGAGCTTCTGCTCCAGCGTGAGCGGCACGTCGGACTCTAAGTCGTAGTCCTCGAGATCGGTGACGCGATTCTTGTTCGCCTTTTTCCGTCTCTTCGCTTCCGCGGCCGCCTCCTCCGCGGCGGCGGCCTCCGCGTCCGCGTTATATCCCGGCATCGTCGCCGGTCGCTGATCGTTTCCCTTCCCGCTGACTCGTTTCATCCCCGCTCGCGCGTCCGCCTCGAGGTCGTCGTCCTCCTCCTCGAGCGCGTTTCCATCTCCATCTCCTCCCCCGAAGAGCGGTGCCGAGTCTCGACCTCGCGCCCCCCACGCGTTCTTCTTCGCACGCGTCGACGCGTTCGCCTCGTCGACGCCGTCGTCCAGGCCGAACGAGCGCGCCTTTGGCACCGGTCTCGAGTCGCTCGAGCCGAACGCTTCCTTCGGCTTCCTCGGCGGTGTCGAGGGCGCGCCCGCGGTCGAACGTCCGCCGCTCTCGCGGTCCCCTCCCGGGGAGCCGTGGTCGCCCTCGGGAGGACCGATCTCCTCGACCGCGGTCGACGACTTCGACGAGCAGCACCCCATGCCGGCGCGGCGTGAGACGCTGTCACGCCGCTCGCGCACCGCTCGCGCGTCTCACACCGCTCGGCGCCCTGGACGAATGGAGACGGACGCGTTCGCGAATGCAGCGACACCAAACGTTTTTTGAGTCAACGGAAAAATAATGCGCTCGTCCGGAGGGAACGATCAAGGGACGAGGGGCGCGCTCGCGAAGATCCCATGTGCTGTATTATTCATTCAAACGTCTACTGTGTGTCCCTTTCGAACGCTAGTCCCTCGCCCCCCCCCACGCGACGTTTCCTCAGTCCGCGTCCATCGCGTCGTCGTCCTCCTCCTCGCTGCTCCCCTCCTCGGCTTCTTTCACGTTGAGCGTGAACTCGTACTCTTGGTCGCACCCGAGGTACGAGTCGCACATGAAGAACAGCGTGTACTCCACCTCCCCGGCGTCCGCGGGTGCTTGAAACTCGAGCTTCACCTTCTGCTTCCGCCCTAACGCGACGCGCTTGATCGCCGCGAGCGTCCCCTTCTTCGCGTCGCCGACGACGAGCCACCACGCCTCGTCCTTCTTTTTCGGAAACCGCGGCGCGATCACCGGCCCAATTTCGCCGTCGTCCGCCTCGCGCTCGAGCTGGACGATCATCTCCACCGCGTCCCCGGCTTCGACTTCGTCAGGGTTAACGATCTCGTAGTTCACCTCGATGTTCGGATACCGGTTGCACGCGGACGCGACGTCCTCCATCTGCGCGTCGGACAAAGCCAGCAGCTCGACGCGTTTGTCGTCGTCCATGTCGACTAAATCGTAGACGCTCTCCACGCCCGCGTCGGCGCACCGAGCCGCTGTCTCTTTATCGACGTGCGGCAGCTGCATGAGCGCGCTCTCCTTCTCCCACTGCCCTTGCGTGAGCATCTGCGACAGCTCCATCGCCGCGAGCGCGGGGGCGAGCCATCCAGACGAGGATATCACGTCCACGATCGCCTGGAGCAACCGCGTCGCGTCGGGGAGAATCGACGCGAGGTCGTTTTGCAGATCGCCGCTCAGACGCATCCGACCAAAGTGCGCTTGCATCAGCGCCGCGACCTTCACGTGCGGATCCGTCGTCCGACGATTCTCGAGCGTCACCGGGGAGTGGTGCAGCACGTGCCTCAGCGCGTTCGCCTCCCCGGGCCTGACCGCGTACTTTTCAAACTCCGTCGCGCCGGCGACGATCTCGAGCAGCCCTTTCAACTTGGTCTTCGCCGTCAACGACGCCGCGAAGAGCTCGATCGTGGTGTACGAGATGTAATAGTACGACCCAATCATACCGAGGTTGAGAGGCGTCACGTCCATGTCGTCCTCGATCGTGATGCACTTGGACGCTTCGAGATCCGCGAGCGTCGTTTCCACGAGCTCGGAGAGCGCGTCGGACAAGTGTCGGTGCGTCACGCCGGTGAGGTTGTAATAGTTCGGGTTTTGCGTCAGGCGGCGGTAGTAGAACGACCACGTGAGGTAGTCGACCGCGTCTTGCTTCGTCTCGATCGTCCTCGTCACGATCTCCGCGGCCATGTGGTCGTGTAAGAAGTGATCGAGGTGCGACTCCACCGGGAACGGCTCGTACAGAAACTTTTTGTAGTACTCCTTCCTCGGGGCGTGGCACAGCAGCACGCACACGCCGTGCGTGTCCACGAGCGGCCGCGACGCGCGGCCAGCCATCTGCAGAAGATCCGTCACGGGGTAATCCGCGCTCCCGGCGCCGCCGGCGTCGTAATACTGCGTCCCCATGATGATCGTCAGCTTACACGTCGCGGCGAGACCCCACGCGAGCGGCGCGGTCACGACCAACACGCTCGCCGCGCCAGAGTTGAAGACGCGTTCGACGACGTCGCGCTCCTCCGCGGGCAAGGACTCGTGCAGGAGCGCGACGCCAAAGCCGAGCGCGTGCCGCACCGCGGGGTCCGTGATTCGCTCCAGGTGCGGCGCGATGTCGTCCGCATCGCACGCGAGGAATTTATTCGGCTTTCCGTCCGCGGACGCGAACGTCAGAAGGTCGAGCGCGGCGAGCTTCGCGTGCTTTCGCGTCGGGACGAACACGATGGCGGGTTCGGAGTCGCCGGACGCGTGCTGGCAGATGGCGGAGTACACCGGCCTCGCCATCGCTTGCATCCTGGACTCGAAGTTCACGATGTCCACGCCCTGGACGTGTATGTCGAGCGGCACAGGCCTCACTCCCGGTGGAAAGTTGAACATCCCGTGCGAACCCGCGCCGAGCCACTCGCCGAGGTCCTTCGCGTTCGCGAGCGACGTGCACAAGCCGACGACGCGAATCGGCTTGTCGAGCTGCGAGCTGATGTAACGCATCCTGCTCGTGACCACCTCCATCGTCGGTCCGACGGCGCCGCCGATGAGGTGCAGCTCGTCCGCGATGAACAGCGCGACGTTTTGCACGTTCTTCCGCTGCTTCCATCGTCGGCTGATGACGTCCCACTGGTGCGGCGTCGCGATGACGACTTGTCCTCTCTCCAGAAGCTTGAGATCCGCGGCGGTCTCGCCCGTCAACGCGACGACGCGGACGCCGAGCGCGTCGCCCATGCGCGATTGCCAGTCGTTCAGGCGCTCCTTCGCGATCTCCGGCGTGGGCGCCATGTACACGCACCTCGCGCCCTCGGCCTCGCCTTTGTTCAGCTTGTTCAAAACGCGCAGGATCGCGAATTCGGCGCAGATCGTCTTCCCGCTCCCCGTGGGCGCGCCGACGAGCGCGTTGTCGTCCGTGTTGTACAGGCACTGAAACGTCTGCGTTTGCACCGGGTTGAAGTGCTGCAGGCGCGGGGCGTACAGCGCGTCGAATCCGTCTTGCTTGAGCGCGCTCACGGGCAGCGGCTGGAGGTCGAGCAGCTCCGTCGGCGGCGGGTGCTTCTCGGGCAAGAGCAAGTGCTTGAAGCTCACCGGAATCGTCGTCTCCGAGCCGAGCCAGCTGTCGGAGACTAAACGGACGAAGTACTGCGGCGGGAGCGGGTCGAGAAGGGTCACGGTGAACGACACCGCGTGGTCCTCCTCCGCGTTGACCATCTTGAGCAAGAAAAACTCGTGATGCAAGATCACCTCGCCGTCGTTGTCCTCGACCAACAACCAGAACCCCTGCGCGAACCCGTGTATCTTCTCGTCCCACTGGAAATCCGGCGTGAGCGTCAGGTCGACTTTGAGCACCGACCTCGTGATCGGCTGGACGTGCGCGCTGAGCTCGACGCGAGGGAACTGATGCACGAACTTGTGGATCGCCTTGCCCATCTTCGGAAAGCGAATCAGCTCGCCAATCTCCTGCGATGTGAGGTCGTAGTACCGCTCCCACGCGAGGTCTTTCCGCTCGACTTTCACGAGGATGTCCTGCGGGATCCCTTTGAACTGCCGCAGCGGCGTCTGGCTCCCCCACGTCCTCCGCGCGCCCATCTTGCACAGCGCTAACGCTTTATCCGCGAGCAGCGCCCACCCGCGCTTGAGGACGATTTCGAATATGCAGCGGAGAATTCTTCCCGCGGACTGCGTCACGTACACCATGTCCGCCATGAGCGCGAAACCTTCGAGCTTCATGCCGCTGATGTACGCCTGGAGCAGGATGTTGATCTTCGCCGTTGGCTCTTCGATGCTCTCTTTGACCGGGATCGGCACGCGCTCCGCGAGCTTCGCGAGCTCGAGTTTCTCTTCCTCTCTCACGGAGATGTACTTGAACTCCTCCGCGAGAGAGAACAAGCGAATGAGCTCGATATCTCCCATCGTCGGCTTGAGGTGTTCGTTAAACGCGGACACGGTGCCGTGGCTGATGTAGTAGTGCGACGCGATTTTCCCGAGATCCGTCGCTTGAAGCGTCCCGCTCCTACGATCGTACCGGCACAGCCCAGCTTTGTCGAGCGTCGTCGCCGCGGTGTGCACGAGGTCCGCGCGCCGTTGCTCCAGAGCCGGATCGTCGTCCAGGGCGTCGATGCCGACGCCGTAGAGGTTCGGGTTGCGTAACATGCGAACGTACAAGTACGTGTACCCGAGCCACGACACCGCCTCCTTCGTACCTTGCACCGTGCCGAGGACAACCTCCGCGTTGAGCGCGTCCGCGAGGTTGTTCACGAACTGCGACTCGATCGGGAGCTGCTGGTTCAGCAGCGACAGGTAGTACTGCAGCTCGCTGTGTTGCGTGATGATGATCCCCTCGCCGAACGTGTCGAACTGCGGCCGGCCGGCTCGTCCCATCATCTGCATGACGTCCTGGAACGAGAGCTCGTCCCACCCGCCCTTCTCGGGGTTGTACATCTGCGTGCCTTTGATGATGACCGTGTGCGCGGGGAGGTTCACCCCCCACGCGAGCGTCGCGGTGCTCACTAACACTTGCACGTGGCCGTCCGCGAAGAGCTCCTCGACTAACGTTCGGTCCGCTCGGCTCATCCCGGCGTGGTGAATCGCGAAGCCGTACGGCAAGATGTCGCGCAGATCCGCGGAGCGGCACTGCTCGGCTTCTGAGATGAGAATCTCCCGGCTCGCGCTGTCGTCTTTGATGAACTTCGACAGCGCCTCGTTCTGCAGCGCAGTGTCTCGCAGCGCTTTCGCCGTCTTCGCCGTCTCCTTCCGGCTGTGGACGAATATGATCGTCTGCGACTTCCCCGCGTTTTCCATCACCTTCTCGTAGCAGATGTCGTTCATGAGCTGGAACCTCTGAAGCGGCTTCTTCACCGTGACGCCGATGAACTGCTGCTGCAGCGGGCACGGGCGGAAGCTGTTGTCGAACACGAACAAACCTTTCGCGGGGTTCACGCGTAAGAACGACGCGACGTCTTCAAAGTTCGGCAGCGTCGCGGAGAGACCCACTAATCGGACGAGCTCTTGCGTCGTCTCCACCTGTCGAACCGTCCTCGCGACGATGGACTCGAGCACCGGTCCGCGGTTATCGTGAAGCAAGTGGATCTCGTCGATGATGAGCAGACGAACGAGTTGCGTGTACGTCCGATCCCCCGATTTGCGTGTGATGATGTCCCACTTCTCCGGGGTCGTGACGATGACCTGCGTGTCGTCGATCTGCGCGCGGCTCAGGGACACGTCCCCGGTGAGCTCTCGGACGTTGACGCCGTAGGGTTTGAGCCTCGCGCCCAGGTTACCGACCATCTCCGCGACGAGCGCCTTCATCGGCGCGACGTACACGATCTTAAACGCGCTCAAATCGAGGCTCCCGTCCTGCCTGCGGTGCAGGGCGAGCTCGTGGAGTATCGTCAGCATCGCGACGTTCGTCTTCCCCGCGCCCGTGGGCGCGCAGAGGAGAAGGTTCTCCGGCGAGAGCATCGCGGTCTCGTACACCTGGCTCTGCACGCGGTTCAAGGACTTCATGCCTTTAAACGCCGGGTGCGCCCAGGACGGAATCTCTTCGATCGTCCGCAGCGCCTCGTTGTCCGCGAACGCTTTCGGCTTGAGCGCGGGAATGTGCACCTCCTCGTACCCTTTCTTCGCGCTGCGGTACGACCCGGCCGGGAGCTCGCACCGTTTGTTCGCCATCAGACGGCTCCCCGCGGCGAACGCGAGGGCGTCGAGCTCGAGCATCTTCCGGCCCGCGGCGGCGGCGCCGTGCCCGGCGTCCGCGACGTCCGCGGCGACCTCGCCTCGGAGACGTCTCGCTTCCTCGCGAATCTTGCTCTCCATCTTCGACTCGCGCGCTCGCGCGCTCGCGCGCTCCCCCGTGAGCCTCATCGCGTCGAGAATCGCCGCCGCCTCCGGACGCGCGGACATCTGCTCCACGATCGCGTTCTTCTCGTCCTCGTCCTGCGCGCGCGCGAGTCGCGTGCACCACACCACCCTCGCTCGTGACTTTAACAGTTTCTTGATGAGGTCAAACTTGTCGTAGTCGAGCATGAGCACGAGGCGGTTCTCGCACGCGCGTTCGTCATCCTTCTCATCCGCGAGCGTGGACAGGACGTCGTCCGCGAGCTTTCTCGACTCGCTCGCCTCCGCGTCCGTGTATCCAAACGCGTGCGCGATCTCGCGCTGCAGCCAGTACGCGTCGATCTCGGACGCTTTCACGAGGTCGTGATCGACGTCGTCCGGGCCGAGATCGACGTCGACGCCTCTGACGCCGGCGCCTCTCGCGGCCTCGACGCCGCCGCCTTCGCCGTCCTCGTCCTCGTCGTCGACGTCGCTCGCTTCGAGGACTTCGTCGAGCTCGTTGGCCGCGTCCTCGTCTTCTTCTTCCTCGAACTCGACGGCGACGCCGATGTCGTCGTCGAGCGCGTCTCCGGGGGCGCCGCCGTCGCCGCCGCCGTCGCCGCCGCCGCCGCCCGGGGCGAAATCCGTCACCAGCTTCCCGAGCGCGACGTACTTCGCGAACGTCTCCGAGTCCGTCGGACCCATGAGCGCCTCGACTTTGGTCTTCCTCTCCGGGTCCGTGCTTCGCTCCTCTTTCAAGACCTCGAGGACCTCCTCCGCGGCGCCTCTCAGGACGTCCTGCGGCTGATCTCCGAACGAGCCTTGGATCATGCCCAGGAGCGCCTCGTACGCGGACCTCGTCTCGCGCGTCTTCGGTCGGTACGATCCGTCCGCGTCCGCGGTGAGGACGGACGCGCCGACCGCGGCCTTCTTGCGCTTCGCGGCGTACGCGTCGAGATCGTCCTGATCCATTCCCCCCTTGCGCTTATCCCGCGCGCGCTCTTTCGCTTTTTTCATGCGATCCTCGAGCTCCGCGGGTTTGCTCCGGTGCACGCGGTCGCCGAAAGCGCCGGGCTGGATCTTACCCCATAGCGTCTCGGGCTCGCCGGAAGGTTCGCCCGTGATCCGATCCTTCTTGTCCGCCGTGAGCACGAGGCTCGCGTTCTGTCGAGGAGAGAGCGGGGCGGGACGGGGGCGGTGAGAAGCGGCGGGGGATGAAAAGACGACGAAAGGCGGGCGCGGGCGTAATTCTTGGCGGCGGGACGCGCGCGGCGACGCGACGCACCGCTTTGTATTCATACTGTCTGAAGCGCGCGTGCGCCTCCGCGCCTCCGGCTTTATCGTCTTTCCGGCGATCGTCCTCGCCTCTGCCTCCTCCGGTGGGCATGGTCGTCGATCGCGGTTCGTGACTGCGCGACGCCCTCTGGATCCGCCCGCGCGTGGCGTGCTGTGGTCGACGAGCTCGTTCGGCTTTCGAATCGACGGGTGGAAGATGTCCTTCACCCTGTTGCTTGAAACGTCTATCGGTCAAAAGCGATGCTTGAAACCCGATATTTTTTTTCTCATCGATGAAACTGCCCTAGAGGCCGCGTGTCCCCCAAGCGGCGGGAAAATCAGGTGTTAGCGATGGGCGGCTGCGAGGTTCGGGCGGCTTGCGCGTCGTTCCTCACTGGCGATACACGCCACACTCGTGCGCAAACGAGATTCCACACGCGCTGCATCGAGCCTTTTATATCGATCATCGCGTGCTAGAACACGCGCGACACTCGCTCGCGGACGACACGGATCGCCCGCGCACGCAAATAAATTACCTATCAATCGACTTTCGTCCCCGCGCCGTCCTCGAGGAAGGAACGATGGCGCGGCGCGACGAACCGCGCCCGAAAGGGCGCCGCCACCGCGCGCTCGGTGGCCTAATATTACACGCGAGCAGCGCGACGACTCGACTCGCGAAGATATGCTTGCTGCTGATGACCATGGCCGCGTTCTTCGTCGGAACCGCGACCGGAGGTGCGCGGCCCGCGCCGTGTTCGCGCTCGATCTGTTTCCCGCGCCCGCGCGCGCGAGGCGCCGCGGCGATCATTTCGGCGAGGGTTTCGTCCCGGCGACGCGCGAGCGACGCGTCGCGTGCCTTCGCACCGCGCCACCGCGCGGATCGTCTTCGCGCACGCTCGAGCGCTCGCGGCGAACCAGCGACGGCACGTCCGAACCTCGAGGACACTTGTCCGAACCTTCTCGTCTCGTCCCGATCGTCTTCGTGAATGCATCTTTCCCTCTTCTACTTCTCTCCCGTCTCGTCGCAGGCACGCTCCTTGAAAAAGGCGTCGCGCGCTCCGGGATGATAGGCATCGGCAACTACAAGTACTACGTCATCAAGCTCAGCTGCGTGGAAGCGGCGCAGAAGATGACGTTCACGCTCACGGCGCTTAACGGGAACCCAGACTTATACATCTCCCAGACGCTTCGGAACCCGTCCACGGTGGGATACACGTGGAAGTCCGAGAGCACGTCGTCCACGGACGTGATCGAGATCGCCGCGCCCGCGGCGGGTAATTATTACATAGCCGTCTACGGCACGTCCTCTGCGACGTTCAAGCTCACCGCGTTCACGAAGATGTGGACGGGGAAGCACCCGTGCACGGGGTTCAGACTGATGGACAACGACGTCGTCGAGGTAAACACGGACGGCAGCTTCCTGCTCGAGAACCACATGACAGTCACGGGAGCTGTAAACTTCGAAGATAACCTCAACGTAATGCAGGACGTCACCCTGGGCGACACGACCGCGAACACGATTCAGGCGAAGGCGAAGCTCAAGCTCGGCGTCGCCGCGGAGGGAGAATACGTGATTAACCGACAAGACGTGAGGAACGCGACCGCGGGCTCGCTCACGATCAGAGGAGCGCACGCGGTCGGCGGTTTAGCGGGAAACGTCACCTTGATCGCGGGTCAAGGTACGGACGGAAGAGGCGGAGGCATGAACATCTTCAGCGGCGCCGCGAACGAGGCGGACGCGGGGGACTTGACGCTCGGGACGGGAAGAGCGTTAGGAGGCCGGGCGGGTAACCTGACCCTCTACGTCGATCGAGGCGACGTAGGAGTGGGAGGTAACGTGACCGTGACCGCGGGCGCGACCACGGCCGGGGACATGCCAGGCGGGAGCGTGAACGTGAAGGCTGGGGTAGGCGAAAACGTCACCGGCGGAAGAGGCGGGGTTGTTCAGATCGACGGAGGCGAGGCGCGAGGAAACCTCGAGTGCGATCTCGCGGAGTACAACTGCTCCGGGCTGAACATCAGCGTGTCCATGTACGAGGCCGTGTTGGGCGGATGCACGAGCGACTGCAACTTCAATTTGAGCGCGAGCGCGGCGTTCAACGGGACGTACCTGTGCGGAACCATGGACGTGACCAGGGCAGAATATCTCGCCGTGATGGGCGGTTGCACCCAGAAATGCTTGGGAGGCGCAGTCGAGATCACGGGGGGGCTCTCCTCTGGGGGCGTGGGCGGTGCGGTGGTGCTCACGGGTGGCGAGACCAACAGCTCGGACGCCTACGGGCGCGGAGGTAATGTGGAAGTGCGCGGTGGAAAAGCCAGGACGGGGAGCGGTGGATCACTCGTGTTAACTAGCGGCAGGAGCGACGCGTTGTCGAGCGGCGACGTGGTCGTCAGAACCGAGAGCAGCGGCCGCGCTGGTGTGAGTGGCGGTGTCGTCGTGGAGACTGGCACCGCGTGCGCCGGTGATAGCGGTGGGATCACGTTAGGGACGGGATCAGCGGCATCCGGAGGAGGCGGCGACGTGAACCTCCTCGTCGGTTCCGGAGACTCCGAGAACGGCGGGGCTGTTGTGATGAAAGCAGGAGAGACTGGCGCGGACGCGAAGCAGGGCGGAGGCGTGTTCATCACATCCGGTGGCGGAAATAGCGCCCAGGGTGGCGTCGGTGGTGAGTTAGTGATGATGGCTGGCAACGCCGAAGGCGCGGCGGGTGGTGATGGAGGACGCGTCGAGATCCGAGGAGGCAAGGCTGTCGGCGGCAGAGGCGGTGACGTGTCCGTAGCCGCGGGCAATAGCTTTACGGGAGATGGTGGAGCGCTCGTGTTGCAGGGTGGATACTCCGAGCACGCGAGCGGCGGCGACGTGATAATCGACGCGGGCGACAGCGGGACAGGAGACTCTACGAAGGAAGGGCTCATCCGCATCGCGCCAACAAGTGCGTCGTTTGTGAGAATCGGTCGCAGCGGTTCCAAAACCGTGAGGACCGACGTTTTCGGCGACCTCACCGTGCACGGTAACTTCGTGTCCACCAGCAGCATGGTGTACCAGGACACGTACACGAATCGCGTGCACGTCACCACTGAGCAAGACCTGATGATTCAAGAAGAAATGCGCGTCCCGAAGGTGACAGGTCTAGACGTGGAGGATGTTCGCGACAGTGCCACGAGCACGCTAACGCTCGACGCCGGTATGGGCGGAACCGAGCAGCACATCGAGATTGGACCATGGGAGGCGACAGAGATAAACATCGGTGGCAAGAACGCTGGAGGCGCGTACGGCGCGCGCGATGCGACGCCCCTCCTTATTCGGCAAGGATACGATGAGGCCGACAAGCGACTGCAGATGAACTCGACCGGCGCGATCATGATGCAAAGCGCTGCATCTCAACCGATTTTGATTCATACTAACCCGACGAGAGGGACTTCTGATACTGGCGGTGAAATCAAAGTTTTGGTTGGATCTGGGGACACGGGTCACGGTGGGAATATCACTATAACATCAGGTGACACCGTCGACGCTCGACACCGAGGAGGGACCTTGCAACTCACGGCTGGTGGGAACAACAACACGGTCGGTGGTCGCGGTGGGGTGGTGAAAGTCGCGGGAGGTTTTGCCGGGGGAACCTCGGATTGCGATCTCGCGGAGTACAACTGCTCCGGGCTGAACATCAGCGTGTCAATGTACGAGGCCGTGTTGGGCGGATGCACGAGCGACTGCAACTTCAATTTGAGCGCGAGCGCGGCGTTCAACGGGACGTACCTGTGCGGAACCATGGACGTGACCAGGGCAGAATATCTCGCCGTGATGGGCGGTTGCACCCAGAAATGCTTGGGAGGCGCAGTCGAGATCACGGGGGGGCTCTCCTCTGGGGGCGTGGGCGGTGCGGTGGTGCTCACGGGTGGCGAGACCAACAGCTCGGACGCCTACGGGCGCGGAGGTAATGTGGAAGTGCGCGGTGGAAAAGCCAGGACGGGGAGCGGTGGATCACTCGTGTTAACTAGCGGCAGGAGCGACGCGTTGTCGAGCGGCGACGTGGTCGTCAGAACCGAGAGCAGCGGCCGCGCTGGTGTGAGTGGCGGTGTCGTCGTGGAGACTGGCACCGCGTGCGCCGGTGATAGCGGTGGGATCACGTTAGGGACGGGATCAGCGGCATCCGGAGGAGGCGGCGACGTGAACCTCCTCGTCGGTTCCGGAGACTCCGAGAACGGCGGGGCTGTTGTGATGAAAGCAGGAGAGACTGGCGCGGACGCGAAGCAGGGCGGAGGCGTGTTCATCACATCCGGTGGCGGAAATAGCGCCCAGGGTGGCGTCGGTGGTGAGTTAGTGATGATGGCTGGCAACGCCGAAGGCGCGGCGGGTGGTGATGGAGGACGCGTCGAGATCCGAGGAGGCAAGGCTGTCGGCGGCAGAGGCGGTGACGTGTCCGTAGCCGCGGGCAACAGCTTTACGGGAGATGGTGGAGCGCTCGTGTTGCAGGGTGGATACTCCGAGCACGCGAGCGGCGGCGACGTGATAATCGACGCGGGCGACAGCGGGACAGGAGACTCTACGAAGGAAGGGCTCATCCGCATCGCGCCAACAAGTGCGTCGTTTGTGAGAATCGGTCGCAGCGGTTCCAAAACCGTGAGGACCGACGTTTTCGGCGACCTCACCGTGCACGGTAACTTCGTGTCCACCAGCAGCATGGTGTACCAGGACACGTACACGAATCGCGTGCACGTCACCACTGAGCAAGACCTGATGATTCAAGAAGAAATGCGCGTCCCGAAGGTGACAGGTCTAGACGTGGAGGATGTTCGCGACAGTGCCACGAGCACGCTAACGCTCGACGCCGGTATGGGCGGAACCGAGCAGCACATCGAGATTGGACCATGGGAGGCGACAGAGATAAACATCGGTGGCAAGAACGCTGGAGGCGCGTACGGTGCCCGCAGCGCTTCGCCAATACTGATAAGGCAAGGATACGCAGAAGAGGACAAACGACTGCAGATGAACTCAACCGGCGCGATCATGATGCAAAGCGCTGCATCTCAACCGATCTTGATCCACACAAATCCAGCCACCGGCGTGAACAGTGCCACCGGTATCAGTGGGACCATGACTTTGGCGACCGGAGCGGCCACGGCTTCCTCGGGGTCGGTATTCGTTTACTCCGGCGACGCGACAGGCGGAGCATCCGGCAAGTTGAAGCTCAAAACCGGCACTGCAACTGGTGGGTCTTCAGGTGAAATCGACCTCGACACCGGCGGTTCCACCGGTGGCGCTGGCGGCGCTTTCAGCGTGACCGTTGGCACGGGCGACACCGGCACAGGCGGTGCAATCTCAATGACCGCGGGCCAGGGTGCAACCCTTGGCGGCGGCGTGACCGTGACCGGCGGCGTCGGCGTTAGTTCCACAGGCGGCGGCATCACCGTGGTGAGCGGCGTCGGCACGGCAACATCGAGCGGCGCCGTGAGCGTGAAGTCAGCAAACGCCGGTACGAGCGGCGTGAGCGGGTCCATGACTTTGGCGACCGGGACATCGAGTGCTGGTGTGTCGGGAGCGTTCACGATGGACACGGGCACTGCCACCGGCGGCAACTCGGGGAGTGTTGCTGTGACGACTGGCGGTGCGAGTACTAGCGGCACTGGTGGCGCTTTCACTGTGGCCGTGGGCGACGGCGACACGGGCACAGGCGGCGACATCGGCATGACCGCGGGCAAGTCCAGTGCGGCCGCGGGAGGTGCCGTGGGCGTGACCGCGGGCCAGGGTGCAACCCTTGGCGGCGGCGTGACCGTGACCGGCGGCGTCGGCGATAGTTCCACAGGCGGCGGCATCACCGTGGTGAGCGGCGTCGGCACGGCAACATCGAGCGGCGCCGTGAGCGTGAAGTCAGCAAACGCCGGTACGAGCGGCGTGAGCGGGTCCATGACTTTGGCGACCGGGACATCGAGTGCTGGTGTGTCGGGAGCGTTCACGATGGACACGGGCACTGCCACCGGCGGCAACTCGGGGAGTGTTGCTGTGACGACTGGCGGTGCGAGTACTAGCGGCACTGGTGGCGCTTTCACTGTGGCCGTGGGCTTAGGCGACACGGGCACAGGCGGCGACATCGGCATGACCGCGGGCAAGTCCAGTGCGGCCGCGGGAGGTGCCGTGGGCGTGACCGCGGGCCAGGGTGCAACCCTTGGCGGCGGCGTGACCGTGACCGGCGGCGTCGGCGTTAGTTCCACAGGCGGCGGCATCACCGTGGTGAGCGGCGTCGGCACGGCAACATCGAGCGGCGCCGTGAGCGTGAAGTCAGCAAACGCCGGTACGAGCGGCGTGAGCGGGTCCATGACTTTGGCGACCGGGACATCGAGTGCTGGTGTGTCGGGAGCGTTCACGATGGACACGGGCACTGCCACCGGCGGCAACTCGGGGAGTGTTGCTGTGACGACTGGCGGTGCGAGTACTAGCGGCACTGGTGGCGCTTTCACTGTGGCCGTGGGCGACGGCGACACGGGCACAGGCGGCGACATCGGCATGACCGCGGGCAAGTCCAGTGCGGCCGCGGGAGGTGCCGTGGGCGTGACCGCGGGCCAGGGTGCAACCCTTGGCGGCGGCGTGACCGTGACCGGCGGCGTCGGCGTTAGTTCCACAGGCGGCGGCATCACCGTGGTGAGCGGCGTCGGCACGGCAACATCGAGCGGCGCCGTGAGCGTGAAGTCAGCAAACGCCGGTACGAGCGGCGTGAGCGGGTCCATGACTTTGGCGACCGGGACATCGAGTGCTGGTGTGTCGGGAGCGTTCACGATGGACACGGGCACTGCCACCGGCGGCAACTCGGGGAGTGTTGCTGTGACGACTGGCGGTTCCACCGGGGGTTCGGGCGGTGCTTTCAGCGTGACCGTTGGCACGGGCGACTCGGGCACGGGCGGTGCTATCACGATGTCCGCTGGCAAAGCCCCTGTTGGTGGTGCTGTCACGATCACCGCAGGTGTTGGCTCTACCACCTCTGGCGGGGATCTCGTCCTTGCGAGCGGTGATGGCGTGTCGTTGAGCGGCGCGGTGAGCATCAGCTCTGGGGATGCGTCCACTGGCAGAAGTGGTGAAGTCATCATTGCCACGGGCCTTTCACCCGGTGGTAAAGCTGGGGATATCAGCTTGACCGTTGGGGGGACTACGTCGGGCGTGGGCGGTGACGTGAGCATCTCTGCCGGCGCGACATCGGACACCACGAAAGCCGGAGGGCAGGTCGACATCGTGTCAGGCAGAGGCGAGACCTCGAGCGGAACGATGCACGTGCACACGGGTGATTCAAAAGCGAATGGCGTGAGCGGGGCGATGACCCTCCAGACCGGGACGTCGCTCGCAGGCGTGTCAGGCAAGTTGAAGCTCAACACTGGCACTGCAACTGCTGGGTCTTCAGGTGAAATCGACCTCGACACCGGCGGTTCCACCGGTGGCGCTGGCGGCGCTTTCAGCGTGACCGTTGGCACGGGCGACACCGGCACAGGCGGTGCAATCTCAATGACCGCGGGCCAGGGTGCAACCCTTGGCGGCGGCGTGACCGTGACCGGCGGCGTCGGCGTTAGTTCCACAGGCGGCGGCATCACCGTGGTGAGCGGCGTCGGCACGGCAACATCGAGCGGCGCCGTGAGCGTGAAGTCAGCAAACGCCGGTACGAGCGGCGTGAGCGGGTCCATGACTTTGGCGACCGGGACATCGAGTGCTGGTGTGTCGGGAGCGTTCACGATGGACACGGGCACTGCCACCGGCGGCAACTCGGGGAGTGTTGCTGTGACGACTGGCGGTGCGAGTACTAGCGGCACTGGTGGCGCTTTCACTGTGGCCGTGGGCGACGGCGACACGGGCACAGGCGGCGACATCGGCATGACCGCGGGCAAGTCCAGTGCGGCCGCGGGAGGTGCCGTGGGCGTGACCGCGGGCCAGGGTGCAACCCTTGGCGGCGGCGTGACCGTGACCGGCGGCGTCGGCGTTAGTTCCACAGGCGGCGGCATCACCGTGGTGAGCGGCGTCGGCACGGCAACATCGAGCGGCGCCGTGAGCGTGAAGTCAGCAAACGCCGGTACGAGCGGCGTGAGCGGGTCCATGACTTTGGCGACCGGGACATCGAGTGCTGGTGTGTCGGGAGCGTTCACGATGGACACGGGCACTGCCACCGGCGGCAACTCGGGGAGTGTTGCTGTGACGACTGGCGGTGCGAGTACTAGCGGCACTGGTGGCGCTTTCACTGTGGCCGTGGGCGACGGCGACACGGGCACAGGCGGCGACATCGGCATGACCGCGGGCAAGTCCAGTGCGGCCGCGGGAGGTGCCGTGGGCGTGACCGCGGGCCAGGGTGCAACCCTTGGCGGCGGCGTGACCGTGACCGGCGGCGTCGGCGTTAGTTCCACAGGCGGCGGCATCACCGTGGTGAGCGGCGTCGGCACGGCAACATCGAGCGGCGCCGTGAGCGTGAAGTCAGCAAACGCCGGTACGAGCGGCGTGAGCGGGTCCATGACTTTGGCGACCGGGACATCGAGTGCTGGTGTGTCGGGAGCGTTCACGATGGACACGGGCACTGCCACCGGCGGCAACTCGGGGAGTGTTGCTGTGACGACTGGCGGTTCCACCGGGGGTTCGGGCGGTGCTTTCAGCGTGACCGTTGGCACGGGCGACTCGGGCACGGGCGGTGCTATCACGATGTCCGCTGGCAAAGCCCCTGTTGGTGGTGCTGTCACGATCACCGCAGGTGTTGGCTCTACCACCTCTGGCGGGGATCTCGTCCTTGCGAGCGGTGATGGCGTGTCGTTGAGCGGCGCGGTGAGCATCAGCTCTGGGGATGCGTCCACTGGCAGAAGTGGTGAAGTCATCATTGCCACGGGCCTTTCACCCGGTGGTAAAGCTGGGGATATCAGCTTGACCGTTGGGGGGACTACGTCGGGCGTGGGCGGTGACGTGAGCATCTCTGCCGGCGCGACATCGGACACCACGAAAGCCGGAGGGCAGGTCGACATCGTGTCAGGCAGAGGCGAGACCTCGAGCGGAACGATGCACGTGCACACGGGTGATTCAAAAGCGAATGGCGTGAGCGGGGCGATGACCCTCCAGACCGGGACGTCGCTCGCAGGCGTGTCAGGCAAGTTGAAGCTCAACACTGGCACTGCAACTGCTGGGTCTTCAGGTGAAATCGACCTCGACACCGGCGGTTCCACCGGTGGCGCTGGCGGCGCTTTCAGCGTGACCGTTGGCACGGGCGACACCGGCACAGGCGGTGCAATCTCAATGACCGCGGGCCAGGGTGCAACCCTTGGCGGCGGCGTGACCGTGACCGGCGGCGTCGGCGTTAGTTCCACAGGCGGCGGCATCACCGTGGTGAGCGGCGTCGGCACGGCAACATCGAGCGGCGCCGTGAGCGTGAAGTCAGCAAACGCCGGTACGAGCGGCGTGAGCGGGTCCATGACTTTGGCGACCGGGACATCGAGTGCTGGTATGTCGGGAGCGTTCACGATGGACACGGGCACTGCCACCGGCGGCAACTCGGGGAGTGTTGCTGTGACGACTGGCGGTGCGAGTACTAGCGGCACTGGTGGCGCTTTCACTGTGGCCGTGGGCGACGGCGACACGGGCACAGGCGGCGACATCGGCATGACCGCGGGCAAGTCCAGTGCGGCCGCGGGAGGTGCCGTGGGCGTGACCGCGGGCCAGGGTGCAACCCTTGGCGGCGGCGTGACCGTGACCGGCGGCGTCGGCGTTAGTTCCACAGGCGGCGGCATCACCGTGGTGAGCGGCGTCGGCACGGCAACATCGAGCGGCGCCGTGAGCGTGAAGTCAGCAAACGCCGGTACGAGCGGCGTGAGCGGGTCCATGACTTTGGCGACCGGGACATCGAGTGCTGGTGTGTCGGGAGCGTTCACGATGGACACGGGCACTGCCACCGGCGGCAACTCGGGGAGTGTTGCTGTGACGACTGGCGGTTCCACCGGGGGTTCGGG